>NC_058496.1:13212500-13272500 GCF_020382885.2 Scatophagus argus | reverse complement strand
CATGTGTCCTCTGCATCACGCAGTCCTGTGCAGCCACCAATTCCTGTATCCTTTCCTCTAACAGTGACCTAATGCTTTCTGCTCCTCAGGTCACCTCAGGAATGTTTGACGAGCGCTACGTGCTGTCAAGTCGAGTCCGCACCGGTCGCAGCATCCGCGGACTGAGTCTTCCCCCTGCGTGCACGCGTTCTGAGCGCCGCGAAGTGGAGCGTGTGGTTGTGACAGCCCTGTCTGGCCTGAAGGGAGACCTGGCTGGTCGCTACTACAGCCTGGGAGAGATGTCCGAGAGAGAGCAGCAGCAGCTCATTGATGTCAGTGCACAATCACAATCACAAACACACACACCACACACACACACACACACAGAGTGCACTTTTGTTTTATTATCTTTGCCATCTAATGCCCCCCTGATTCCTCTGTCCCTTTACTGGCCAATCAGGAGCACTTCCTGTTTGATAAACCTGTTTCACCTCTGCTCACCGCAGCTGGGATGGCCAGAGATTGGCCTGATGCACGTGGGATCTGGTAAGACTAGGAGAAACTCAGTCTAGAAGAAGTACTGATGATTTTGTAGCATAGAGAATCTGCCAAAGCTGTAGATACTAGATAGTTCGCATAGAGCACCGAGAAACAAGTTTTTGAAGGGACATAGTTTTGTGCTGCATGAGACAATAATAGAAACACAAATAAGATCAATGTTTTTTTGTGATTTTCATTCCATAACTTCTTTTTAGCACTACAACAGTGTTATATTTAAAGAGACTGACCACTTTGCACGATGCAAAGAGTTATTTAGGAAGGATTTGGGAATAATGTCAGTCATCAGACATTAGAATGCACCACTACCACAAAAATGGACCAATATGCTGAGAGAGAAGTGGATTATACAGTAGAATTAGATTACACTGTTTTTCTGCCAAAAATTATGTAAGAACAGATTATCTGGGGAAAGACTGGCCCCATTGCTGAAAAGCTTAGAATCACCAAAACAACAAGCAGATACAGATTCACTCACTGCTAAATTCAATTCTCAATTCTTCTTACAACAAATGCTATTTTCCCTGTACATTTAATGCCAAATACATCACTGATAATTTCCTGAAACTGGTACTTGCAGGTCCTCCAGACACAAACTACAGACTACTTTATCTCCTGTTTGAAAGACTTAATGATCCTTTTCAAACAGCTGTTCTGCACTCATCAAATGTCGCTCTCCTCTGCAAATCCAAAATGTCCTTTTTGTCTTCCTTTGATCCCATAGTCTCAAGTTCAAGATCTTTTCCTTTGGTAAAGTAGTATTGCTCTAACTTCCACTTCCCCACATGTGCCCTCAAGGCCCATGACTGGCGTGACACTGGAGGCATTTACTCCACCAAAAAAACTGTCTTTGTTCTCAAAATTATTTGATTTTATCAGCACATGTATTAACATAGACATCAAAGCCCACCCTCTAAACTGGAGTTTAACACTGTCTTCTTGATTGTTTCAGGCACAACAATGAGAAGAACTTCTTAATCTGGATCAATGAGGAGGACCACACGAGGATCATATCCATGGAGAAAGGAGGAAACATGAAGCGAGTGTTTGAAAGGTTCTGCAGAGGTCTCAAACAGGTATGCATGTCTCTCTGTCTTCCATGGTCCAGTTTTTAAAACCTGAGTCATTCCTCCCCAGTATAAAAAGATTATCCATGCAGTATTTAAAGCATTGCAAAGACTGTAATAAATTTATACTTAAAAGAAAGTACAGCAGAATTAACACGCATCTGCTGTCTGTTTCATACATGTTAAAAAAAAGTGTGAACTTTTTTCTAACTTTTAGGTGGAGCAACTAGTTCAGGAGAGAGGATGGGAGTTTATGTGGAATGAGCGTCTGGGCTACATCCTCACCTGCCCCTCTAACCTTGGCACTGGGCTCAGGGCTGGTGTGCATATTCGCCTGCCCTTCCTCAGCAGGGTAATGCCACGGACACTCACTGGCAGTAAATGACAGCAGACACAGGGACACATATCATCCCCATGTATCAGAGATGTCAGAAAACAATTCAATGTGCGTTATGTGCATACTTTAGGATCCTCGCTTCAAAAAGATCCTGGAAAACCTGAGACTACAGAAGAGAGGCACAGGAGGTGTTGACACGGCTGCTACTGGCGACACCTTTGACATCTCTAATCTCGACCGTCTGGGCAAGTCAGAGGTAAATGTTTAAAGAGGAATAGAAGCAGCTGAAGTAAAAGTAGAAAAGAACAGTGGCCAAAGAGAGTCAGAGACATACGGAGGAGTGCAGACAGCTCAGCAGGTGTGGGCTGCGAAAAATCGAACCCCCTGCTGATCTCTAATCTGTAATCCAGGCAGAGATGTGCCAGCTGAGGTTAAAAGACTTGTGTTTCCTGAGTTGAGCCTTTTATGCTGCACTTCCTCACAGGCTGAGATGAAGGCCTCCAGCAGGAGCTACCAGTCTGATGTAAGATCAAGGTCAGGGGACACAAGGGGAGCAAAAGTTCCCTTGTGTTATTTGAATTCATCAGTGCTGTCAGATACCAGCACCAGTAGTCTGTATATGTGGCAGAGAACCTCAGGAAATTTAAACCTTACACATGGACAAAAGTTCACTATGAGAAGTGTAATGGAGATAGTTCTGGTGTAGAAGTACTCAGGTACTAATGATATTTTGCTGGTTAGTAGAAGTAAACATACTTTTGTAAAACTGAGGACAAGTCCAAGTAAGTTTTCTGTAATCTAATGGGGAAAAAACATTATTTTACTTTGATTTATATTTCCTGATATTACACAGTAGACGCCTTGACGATGTCCACTTTTTGTCTAAGAAGACAAAAAGTACCCACATTATCATTTTACATACACATTTTACATCCACTCACGAGAATTAAAGTTAAAGGGACATTTCACCATAAACTCAAAAATACATATTCTTTCTATCCAGATCTGTCTTGGTGTGAGTTGGTGAGTTTTGGAAAGAGACACTTTTTTTTTTTTTTTTGGCACCACAAACGAAGTGCAGTTTAGTTTCATTATATTTGAGAGAAGGTAGACATCTCTGCAGCTGATATCTCCAAAACTCTGCAAGTCACACCAAAACAATCCATATGAATAAACAGCAACACATGTAAGAAGTAAATATTTATTTATTTATTTCGTAGTGAACGGTCCCTTTGATTGTAAAAAGTTACTTCAAAAGCTGAGTTTAAAAATATAATATACTTTATTTCATCCAATATGGCTGATTTCACTTATTTGCCCTCTTTCAACCTGAGGACAGAAACTAACCCCTGAAGTTAGGCCAACTTATCATAGAACCAAATGAAATCCTCAATACTAGACATAATGATCACATCCATAACATATAATTTGTATGGATTCAAGCCTGTGTAACAACTATGTACATAATGATCTTGTGCTTTCTGACACTAGTTACCATGTACCCACAGGTCGAGCTGGTGCAGTTAGTGATTGATGGCGTAAACTACCTAATAGAATGTGAGAAGAGGCTGGAGAGGGGTCAGGACATCAAGATCCCCTCCCCCATCGCTCTGTTCAGGAAGTGAACATCACCTCTGCTGGGAATCCTGGTGTAGAGCAGGTGCTCCAACTGCTGGTTGCTAAAATGTTGGTCTTTACTTATTTTCATTGCATGTAAAACATATAGTGGCTTACATGCACAATACATTCATTACATTTACATGAATTCTAAGCAGAATAAACTCTCTCGAAGAACGGAGTTGTATTGTTTTTTGGTGAGAAGAACTGATTTATGTACATTTCTACCCCACTCATCGTCTCAGGAACCACTGGACGAAACAAACAAACTAAGAAGTTAAAACTAGCCGCACTTTGACCTGCTACAACAGTAAATTGCTGCTTCCACACTCATTAGCGTCAGTAATATAATATCAGTCTCAAATCAGGACCAATATTCTGCAGAGGCACTTTTATTTTTAATGCTTTTAATACATTTTACAACTTTACAAAAGTTTTAACGCAGTTTTAATGAAGGATTTTGACATTCTTGTGTTGATATGTTGAGAAGATCTGAATGTTTCTTCCACAAAAGAACCAGGAACACATGATGAGATATGATTCAAAAGTATTGCCTATCATAAAACCATATACTGTCAGTAAAGAATCCACAACAAGATAATAAAACAGATTTACATGTAGGTCAAACAGAAAAGAAAGCTCATCTCAAGCACCAGTGCAGGACACACTCACGCTTGACCTCCCACTGCTCCTCTAGTTTCTTCTCTGGCTCAGACAGAGATGTTGTTATCAGGCCATGGCCGTCTGCCAGACTCGATAAGATGGAGCTATACTGGACAATAATACCACGACCTTTGTAACTCTGTAATTAAGTGCTGAACCATTGCTCGTCCTGCAGTATGACTCACAAAGAAGACTATAACCACCATTACTTCAGCAAGAAGGTTCCCCTGGAGATCAGATTTTTATTTTCTCAAGTAAGAAAGAAAAAATATACAATTGAAAATTTTAAAAAATGGCAAAAGGATGGATTACTCCTCAGTATCTGGTGGTTAACCTGACATTCAGACCTCGTCTGCCTCCTGCGAGGCCTTTAATCCAGGAGTAACAGGCCAAGCTCATTACTGACAGACACCAGACAGGGCAAACAGAGATGGCTGCTGAACACTATAACACTATGACCAGTTTCATCTTATTTCACATGCTTCGGTAAGGAGAAGAGGGGATTATACTTTATAAATAAAGGCATCCTGCCATGAGAAATTAGTGCTATAATTATTTGGGTGAATGGTCCTTTTAAATCCCGCCGCTTGGAGAGTCTTTCTGTGTCGCTCTTCCTTTTCTGGCAGCAGATTAATGACGTAGATCTATTAATGCTATTAGAGATCTGCACTAAAGGGTTCGGAAACAGTGTGTGTACGAGAGTGTGTTAGTAAAGAATTAATGCTGCAATTAATTCTGAAGGAGGCCAGGATTCATTTGATGGAGGCTAAAATTGGATTTTCTGAGCAGGGATAGTGAATATCCACGTCATACTTCATCCAGAACTAAAAGCAGTATTTATGCAGTGTTTCTATGAAGCCCACAAGAGGCAATATTTTCCAGCTTTA
Organism: Scatophagus argus; assembly: GCF_020382885.2. NCBI lineage: Eukaryota > Metazoa > Chordata > Actinopteri > Scatophagidae > Scatophagus > Scatophagus argus. The sequence continues at coordinate 13,267,392 of NC_058496.1, read as the reverse complement.
AACACTGATTAGTTACACATTCACACCTCTGGGCGTGGCGGCTTCAGTCTCAGCCTCGCTACAGTTGGTTGAAGTGTTTCAGGTAAATGTCTTGCACAAATATAGGACAAATATGTAGTTAAAGAACAATCAGGTTAAGTAAATTCTTTCTGACACTGGAATTCTTTTGAAAAGGGAATTAATGATGAATTGGTGGAACTGTATAGAGCCATCAACATGTTCAAAAAAAAAAAAAAAAAAAAGATCAATACTGAAAATTATAATGGCTGGTGGACACTCCCCAAATGTGAACTGCCCAGACATTATTATTTACTGGTACTAAACCAGAGACGGGAGGTTATAAAACACACAAGGAAGTGGACAATGTTCATTTGACATCAGAGGTCTGACACATTTTTAACTCTCGCTGCACTTTGATCAAAGAGTCAAAATGAGGCTGTATGTATTCTTGGTGTTCATCTGTATGTTGCTGCCAGCAGGTAAGACCAAAACAATAAACAGTCAGTACAGAAGTTGAGTTTCTTTTTGTTGGCTTGTGTGAATATTTTGCATTCTTCTTTGTCTGCAGAGTGTAACTTAAGGTGTTTCACTTGCTGGGGTGCAAACCCAGGGAAATGCAATGATATATGGGACTGCCCTCGTGATTTTGACCGCTGCTCTTCCACCATTGGTAAGTTGAATTTACTACCACATGCGGTTAAATACAATCCCAATTCCAAAATGTTTGAAACACTGTAAAACATAAATAAAACTGAATGTGATCATTTGCTAATCCTTTTTGACACCTTTTCCTTTTCACTCTATTGAAAACATTACAAAGGGAATGTATTTTTTAGTTTTACACAAGCAACTTTTTGTAAATACAAGCTTATTATGAATTTGATGGCAGTACTTTATAAACAAGTTGATAAAAGGGCAACAAAAGACTAGGAGAGTTGTATTATGTTCAAAAACACATTTGGAACATTGTACAGGTATACTGGTTCAATGATGACAGGTAATAGTACATGTAGTACATAGTATGTTGACAAAAGTATTGGTCCACCTGAGCATTAAACCAACAGCAACTTTCATGGCATTGCATTGTAAATACACAGACAACTTTGCAGTGATAACAGCTTCCACTCTTCTGGGAAGACTTTCCACAAGATTTTGGAGTGTTTCTGTGGGAATTTTGTTCATTCATGCAGTAGAGCCTTTGTGAGGTCAGACACTGATATTGGACAAAAAGGCTTGGCTCACAATCTCCATTCCAGTTCATCTCAAAGGTGTTTGATGAGGTTGAGGTCAGGGCTCTGTGTGGGCCAGTCAAGTTCTTCCACACCAAACTCATCCAACCATGTGTTTATGGACCTTGTTTTGTGTACTGGGACACAGTTATGCCGGAATAGAAAAGGGCCTTCCGCAAACGGTTACCACAAAGTTGGAAGCACAGCATTGTCCAAAATGTCTCGGTATGCTGAAACATTAAGATTTCCCTTCAGTGGAAGTAAGGGGCTGAGCTCAACCCCTGAAAAACAGTCTCATCCCAATACTTTTGTCTATATAGACTATCCCAGTATGACTGGGTATGAAAGGGGCATCCTCGAAAGGCTCACGAGCAAGGATGGGGCGAGGTTCATCACTCAGTGAAATGTGTAATGAACTAGAGTGATTTTAACTTTTCCCATTGTAATCTTTGCTGTTGCATCCGTAATGAAATTCTGTGAGTCCTAATGGAACTTCTGTCTCTCTCTTTCTCTCTCTGTTGCAGTTGCTGAAAATTTAATCAACAAACAATGCATGAGAACTGATATGTGCAATAGAGCTTATTCCACTGGTGTCAGATGCTGTTCTGGAGACCTTTGTAATGGAGCAAAACACACTGGAGTCTTTGTCCCTCTGCTTCTCGCACCCTTAGCCATCATTACACACTTCATTTGAAGCTTAACTCCATTATTTTCAGATTCTCGTGTGTTGCTTTGAATGTTCAAAAGTGAGGGAAAGCATACTAGTAATCTTTAAAAACAGTGATGATCTTTCAAATATAAAGCATTAACAGAAGCATTAACATCCAAGTGGACAACTGAAAAGATTGCTCTGATGGTTACCTGTATATAATTTCCTGTTATTTTTCACTCATGTCCACAACCAGGTGTTACAAAATGAAAAAAGAAAAATAAGCATAGCAATAGTTATACTCATATTTAAAAAACAATTTTGCTGTTCCTATACTGACTAAAGTCTTTTCTCCTTTTTTAAAAAAATAAATCCAGTGCACTCATAATCCAATTCATACAGGAAAACTGTAGTGATCTTATTTACAGAAACTATGATTGTTTTCACACTTGGTCCTTTTCAGCCTTCCAAACAAACTCACAGTGATTAGTCAGCATTTGTTGTGCATATGTGAACACAGCAAATGAACTCAGATCCGAACTGAGAGAACGTCCAGGCTCCAGTTCATTCTGTGTGTAGTTAATAAAACCAGACAGTAGAGGGCAGTGTAGGAGAAATATGTGAAATATGAAATATGTATCCTGTAGCCAAGTCCATAACTGTTTGTTTGTTTGTGTGTGTGTGTACGTCACTTCTCATATTTTCATGTCTAATGTCAATTCTCAACTGATTTACCATAACTGTTGATTTTTATGAAATAAAACATATTAGGCCTATTGAGGAATAAGTTAGTTTTGACCTCATTCTGAAGAATTTTCTCATGTTAGTTTTGTTAAACAATAAGTTACTGCTATATTACGATGTAAGCTGTGTTTTAATGCTGTCTGTGAGGTGCCTTATTAAGGTACTTCAAACCTTGTTGATGCATTGTTTTAGGAACTTATGCATGTAAATCAGTCTGATATATTTAATGTAATCTTTAATTGAGAACAAAGCAGCAATTTAAACAAAATGGCACATTAAAAGTGTCAGATGCATTTGTTAAAGTTTACAAACCAACGACTGCTGTGGGTCACAGTTTGCCCTGCATTATACTGCAATTTTATAGTGATTTGAAAGTGAAACCATAAGCAATAAACTACTAATTGATCTGGTTTGCAATTCAAGACCAAATCAAGACCACGACCAGCTGATTATTGACTCTGAACTCTAAATGGTTTATTGTACAGTGACTACATATAAATAAACTTACACGTGTTGGATCACACTTCAAAATTGGCTTTAACTATAATTCCTCTATGCATGTGTGTATTCATTGCAGTTCATAGCCCCCAAAATATCCTTTAATGATATCTGTGGGTAATATTGCTTTATGTCATCAATAACATGTAGTAAAAGAAACACAAGTCTACATAGAAAAACTGACTTTAACAGCATTTTTAGTAGTTAATTTATACTGACAATTTAAACACCACAAATGTACTTCAAATGTACAAAAAAAAAAAGCCTTATGAGTGATTTTGTCAAAATAACTAAGCAGTATCAAATTGATCAATGTATGACATTGCTCATTGTTGTTATTGTTTATATATGACAACTGCATATCGACAAATGACTTGATGGATGGATGCTCAGCACAACTACATTTTCAAAGCTTGTAAATAACACACTTTAACAGTAAATCACATACAAGCAGTGTAATATTACATTGATCTCACTCAATCATCAAATGTATGCAAACAAAAACATCACAGATTGAACTGAATACAAAGACTTCACTCATGTAAATAAACAAGGAGTGTTGAAAATAATAAGGTAGTGAGAAAACAACCCTCATTTATTTACAGTAAATTCAAGTGTTCGAGTCTGGTCACAATTTTGTTTTGTAAGCTTTCAGGGTATCCCTGACATTTTAGACAGCATCCATCCAGAATGGTAATAACAATATTGTTCACATCAAGTAAAGAAAAACAACAGTCAGCAAACTAACCAGCTTGCAAGAGACACGAATTTCTGAGTTGTTCTGTTCAGGTAAATATTGATGGTGTAGTTGATGTCTGCCATGATGTCAACTGTGACTGTGGGGCGGCGAGTCAAAAGAAGGACATTATGCTCTCAGAGTCAGACCTTCTGTCTTCCAGATCTTACCTGGAATTAAGCTCGCCCTCTCTGATCAGGAGAATCTTTCTTTGCCACTTGTACAAAAAAAACAAAGACAACACATGCTAACTCTGAAGATTTGATCTCTGCTATTCAGGTAGTTTAAGAAATGGCCCAATGACTGCCACCTGATCTTATGGCATTGCCATTGTACAAGGGTGAGATACTGGACACAAGAAATAAATGACCTCCTTATTCCTGTAAGAAAAAAATTCCCCCATGAAACATATTTAAAAATGAAACCGAAAACAATCTGTCCTAGAAATTATACTGATGGAGAAAAGCCCTGGGAAGGAAAAGAGAAAGAATAATGAATAGAGTAGCAGTAACAGATTTTTCTCTCTGTGGTGTATTCATTAACCAGTCCAGTGTGAAAAATATCTTAAATAAACATCATTTCCTACTTGTGTTACTTCAGAGTTATTAATAAAGCAAGCATGTCTCTTTCTGTACAGGGTCACATCTCACCCACAAGGACTTGTGACCCCCTTTGGCCCGTCAAGTGACAAACTCATTTCCAGCACACCATCACAGGCCACTATAAATACATCACAGAGGGTGATCAAGAGTGCTGTGCCCAGTGCTACAAACAAATAATAAGACTTCATCCATTTCGATGGCAACCAAAGTGCAGTTCATTCCCTAATGAAAACTGAAAATTGCAACACATCGAGCGAAAAAAAGACATCCGCTGGTTAATTGAATCATCACGGTCGGGCAGGTTTGAGATTAATTCCACGTAAGGAGAAGATCAAAAGCGAGCCGGTTAGAAGGATGTCGAAGGGAATAAGAGCACTGAGGCTTGTGGGATAATCCCATTAAGAGCTGTGCATTCATTCAGACTGAGGATCAACAACTGTACAGTATGTAAAAGATTAGAGCTAAACAGTCAGTGATGGAGAGGGGTCACAAGCAAACCTGTATTCTCACAGTTTTAGAACATGGTCGAGTATAATTATGTGCTCAGTATTAAGCCTTTTTAATTCTGATTTTGAGCAATGATTAACAACAGTATGCAACCCATTTCAGAGTTTGTCTCTGGAACAGATTGGATTACAAAAAAAAAAAAATAAAATAAATAATAATAATAAGAGAAATGCATGCGTCACTGCTTAATACTGATTAGTAGGGACATATTTTCATCCACGGGATTACACATACACATTTACTTTGTGCTTGTACACACATGTATCATTGCAGGATACATCGATGACGTGTTCTCCCACTGCACTGCAAGCATTTGATCTAAAATTAGACTTTTCTGAAGTCTTGCTTTAAGGTTTATGTGTCTGTGCATGAATATTTCTGTGTTAAAGGAAAAGTTCACCACAAAATGAAAATTCAGTCATTATTTGCTCACCCCCATGCCGTGAGGGGACATGAAATCCCCGTGAGGGGACATGAATGTCTTTACCATATTTCAAGGCAATCCAACTGCCTGACCAACTAGAAAACCTGTGCTCCCCTCATCAACTGCCAAATCAAAACCAGTCATTGGTGAAGGAAACACATTGGTACGAAGATGTGATATTGTTTTGCTAGAAAAATAAATCTGCCCTTGAAATAAACATGTAAAACTCAGTACACAAACACGTCATGTATTGTATTTAGTGCTGGCTGGGAATTTGGAACATTCCCGTGTTTTCTATCCAAAGAATGTAACAGTGATGTGGCTGTGTGTGACGTGGAGAAGCATGCTAGCAAAACAAACACAGAGTGAACACGTAATTCTATAATGTAATGGAAGAAGACTCATGAAAACAGCAGAACATTAAAATTGTGCTTCATCATGCAGGTCATATTTATTTTCAAATTGTCAAGGCAATATAAACAGAAGAGACAGCAGCGATGTAAAACCTCCCAAAGAATACTGAATCTAATATAAACCAAGAACAACAGAGGGAGGGCTTGAAATCAGTGCTCCAAGATTTAGGCCAGAATGTACCACAGATTTTATTGACAAATGAAAAAAAAAAAAAAAAAAAAAATTAAATCCACCATCATCTACCAATTTCAGACGAATTCATATAATTCCTCAAATAAATAAGCTAAGATCAAAGTTAAAATAATAAGGGCACTAAAAAAAAAATATTTGGCAAAAACAATACAAAATATTCATTGACAGCATTTGTGAAACTGGTGTATTTACAGAGAGATGCATGATTGTATGACTGTGTGTGCATGTTCATAAGTGTGTGTGTGTGTGTGTGTGTGTGAGAGAGAGAGATCTCATTCCACAGTGCAGAAGTTATCCAGATTGTTCTCTCGGGTCTTAGGGAGCTCGGTGTGTTCCAGTAATCGGTACTGGAAGGAAACACGGTTGATATAGTTCCCGCTGGAGACCAGCCTCACCACCGAGTTATCACAACCGATCTTCATCTGGGCTGAAGGGCCAAAGAGAAAAACAGATAATTTACCCTGGAGCACATACAGAACATTCCTGTTCACTAGCCAGTCCTTCGTAGCCTGGGTATGACAAGTATGTGTCTTTGTTTTGTGTGTGAAGTGTTTTGCACAATTCAGTCAACATCAATAATAAAGAAAAATTGTGTAATATAATACAGTTGAGGTGTGTTCTTCAGGTCATGGTTAGAGTTGAGTAAAGGCAAATGGACTCGGTCATAGATATTTGAAGACATTTCACCTCTCATTCAAAGGCTTCCTCAGTTCTTGGATTATTTATTCAGGCAAAATAAGAATCTATTTGTGTTTAATTTTGGAATATTAAAATCAAATTGGATTTCACCATGTAATGTTCTTATTCTTGCTTTGAAGAACACATTTAAAAAATTATGTATCTTTTACTGAAAGCATATTCTGAACTTTTCCTCACCCTTCTGGCTTAATGCACATTATACAGCTGAAAATTTTGGTTAAATAATAGACATCAGTGACTGTAAAATTAGTCGACATGAGAGCCGACCAAAAGTGAAGCCAAAGCATCTTGGTCGCCCCCCAGTGGCTGGCTGCAGCACAAGTCAAAAATCCCTCCCCCTTCATGTTAGCAAAGGAGACGATCTTTTACCAGAGATGGTTTCTATCATTTTTGGTAGTTCTTATCACACTGATGTATGTTCATGTGTAAAAAGAAGATGAAAATTGACAGCTGAGTGTCATTTATGACAGGTTTATAGGCAGAAACTCGATCCTGCAGCTCCACCCTCCATTTACAAATGCACAGGCCTGAGCTCTGAATGGCGTCATCAGTGCTGCATGGCGGTGCTCATATGTGGGATATTTTGGCTTTACTTTTGTACAGTGGAAGGAAGAGGAGACACATCATCCATTTTATACAAGTCAATGATACACAATGTTACAAATTGTGTATAAAAAAATCAAATATATTATATAGATTATATCGATTATACTTACTGACTGTTTGACATACTGCCCTGATACTATGTTGTCATAGCAAAAAGAGTGGAATCGCATTGCATAGCATTGCAGGCTTTAAGGATAACATAGCATAACACATCACAAAATAGTAAGTATATTATAGTCATGGTCCAGTACAAGAAATCAAATATCAGATTTCAATTTGTCACTGTTCTGATGGAAACCTCACAACAGAAATCACAGATCCACACTGAGGGTTAACTTGAGAGGCCTATACTCACCGAGCCCACTGAGGGAGAAACACAGGTCAGCTACAGGGAACATCTTAGAGGTGTCCACCCCATTGCCCCCTAGCAGCTCCACATAGTCACCTGACCCCGAACAGCCCGACCACACCTGCCTCTGTAATAAATAAACAACAAAATATTCTGGTGCAGAAGTTCAGATGAAGCAAACTGGTAATTTATCAAGTGTGCATATCAGTGGTTCCCTTTGGGTTTTTTGACCGTGATGATTCAATTAACCAGCGGATGTCTGTGTTTGGTGACAAGAAAAACCCATGGGACACCTTTAAATTCCAGCCTGGTCTGCATACTTTTGGTTAATGTGTAGCACTGAGCAATAACTGGAGACACATAGACAGTGATCTGATATCCTGTTGCTCTGATTAATGTTTTATATCCTAAAGCTATAGTATGAGTCTGTGTTTTCTTGTGTGTGGTCTCGTGAGCAGTCCCTCCTGCCTGGCCTGTTGCTGTTCCTCTCAGGATTACTACACATCCAGAGCCACTCTTTGCTGTCAGAGTGTTTCTGGTCCCTGGAGAGTAGGATAGTCCAGGTGTCTACATGGTGTGCTGCCTGTCCGAGAGCAGCTCCTCTCCACGAGCAGCCCCTCGCTGAAACCAAGTAACCCTGGCCCTGTTTTGTCTGTTGTGTTTCAAGCTTGGTGTGTGTGATGGGGCAGATGACCCATGCAAACACCTGGTTTGTCCACTCATCTTAGCCCAGAGACACGGCTGCAAACATGAAGACGTCAGTCTGGAAGAGTGCAAGAGTGCGGGTAGGCATGTATGAAGGCAGAAGGGCTGGTAGGTCATTTGGCTCGAGTTAAATGATTGAGACGGCTTTCAACAGCCACAGACACCACATTTTTTCTCTTTTTGTCAGAGTTGAGTTTGAGAGGTATTAAGAGATTTTCTACAAATATAACAATTTTTAAAAGACAATTTATCTACATCAGCTTTATGTTGATGTTGATAATGTTTTTAGACTTTGTTGCACCTGTTACAGCAGAACAGCTTCAGGCAACAGAATCTTTCAAAACACCAGTGTGGGTTGAAACTATTTGCCAAATAGAGCGCTGATTTTTGGATGATGATGATGATGATGATCCAGATGATATTGCATCTATAGTCTGATGGTCTGACTGATGTGCAATTTATTTTAATTTCAGTCAACTTACAAAAACATATATTCACAAACATAGTTAGGTAGGTATATATGTGGGAAGATAATGTCTCACTTCTAATCATGCCCACTGAGCTCTGATTGGTCAGTTGTTAATGTGAGTGTGTGTGTGTGTGTGTGTGTGTGTGTGTGTGTGTGACCTGTGGGCTGAGCTCATTGCTTTTGGCCTGCCCCAGACTGAGCTCTGTCAGACGGATCTCCACGGGGTAGATGATGGAGAAGCTGCAGTTCCTCCGCTGATGTGGCATCACCATGGTAAAGCTGCCCTCTGGACTCTGAGACATGATGTTACAGGCTTTACACACCAATACACACACACACACACACACACAAAGAAAGAAAGGAGGAGAAGAGAAGAGGTTTCGAATTAACAGTTCCCCATCACCAGAGAAACTCATTACTGACACCTCATGTCACAAATTGGACATAATCAAGGCTGACTGCAGGGAGGGGACACAATTAGGGTTGAGCATGAAAATCCAATTCCAGTTCTGATGACAAAATAAGAAAATAATGAAATTTGAATTGATAACAGTATGGTAGGCTAGACAGGAACCAACAGGAGTCGGAACACTTTACTCCTGCAGGCATGTTGTTCATTTAGAGGAATTTTTGAGGTAAAAGAGCCGTGCCAATCAAAGCTGATGTTAGAATAAATATAACCGAGTGTTATTTGATCTGCATGTGTGAGATTAATGATTTTTAATTGTTGTTTATGTGTGTCGTTTTTTCAGCTGTCACTCACATTTACAAAAGAGCAGAATGAATATAAATACAATCTTCTTTTAATTTTTGGTAAAACAAATGTGTGCTCATCGCTGCATCTTTAAAACTGATTCTCAGAAAGTGACTGTCCAAAAATGAATTGAAACTACACTTACACTATATGAGTCTATATGTGTTCAGGGACATAACTTGTTCAATAACTTATAACTTGTTGCTGATTTATGTATTGAGTGAGTGTATATCATCTTATTGTATGTACAGATATGCTGTTCTATGGCCATTTTTAGATAATTGGAGCCACTTTGTAACACAGCAGAGGCTTTTGATCAGCTAGTCTGTATTTGTTTTATGTGTTTTTGTGGACAGCTGCAGTTAATGGTCAATATGTGAACAAAACCTCACACAGTGGCCTGATCTCTGTGTTGTTTTCACCTAGATAGCCCATTCAAACTCCCTTTTTGTGTCAGTGCTCTTTCTTCATCTGTCTTTGTCTTACAGCCAGACTATGATTGTTATGTGACTTGACAGAGCGTGTTTGTCAAGCAGCTGAAAAACAGGTGCATCCCTCTTATTCAATCGCTTCCTGTTGCTCTCGGCCTTGATTTAAGCTCCGCCAAGCGAAAATGACCAAGACAAACACACATGCATTTTCACAAGCAAGTAGAAAAAATATATATATATATATATTCATGACACAAATCTAATTTAGATGCAAGACCTTGGTCCTTGTTTATATTGTTTTCTTGTGATTTCTGTTCTTGGTTCACAATTTGGCTTCATTTGTATGGACGATATTTCTGTTTATTTTATTGTTGTAGCTTTTAGCCTTCAAGTAACTTCAAGGATGTGCGAGAGGACTCACGGAAGGGGTTGTGTAGCTTTTTGACAGTGAGGGTGAAGCCGCTGTCAGGGCTGTGAATGCGGAAGAAGATCATGGCGACGTTCTGAGAGGAGCGGCTGTTGGCTCCCGGTGCTGTGGAGGAGCAGTAGTCTGTGTAGCGCTGGTGTAACGGGAGCGGGTGGTCCTGCCTGCTGGGGAACTTCTCTCCCTTCAGAACCCAGCCATCAAACATCTGTAGGAGGAACACACATGATGCCGATCAAATCATATCAAAAAACAAGAAGACAGTGCAGGCACTCATATAATAGAAGAGAATGAGGAAAGAAATATTAATAATAAAAAAAACTTTATTATAGTGGCTAAAAAAAAAGCCAGAAAATTTTGACCCCTTGGTCTTTATCAGGGCTCCAATAAACAAGAAACAAAAACACGAGTGTGGCCTCACCAATATAGTTGTAAAAGCCAATCAGAAGAAAGATAAAAACATTACAGGTGAAGCAAACAGACGTACAATAGATGTACATAATATGCACAAAGTAGATACCCATATATTTACTACAACAGGCTATGAAGTAAGCAGAGGAACAAATACAGAAAACATCTTTTTCAGTCCGTACTTTAATAATACTTTAATGTGTCCAGTCAATACACCCTTTAGTTAAGTTTCTGTATTCCGTTCTGTTCCCTGACCAAAGGTTTAATTTGCTCAATGCCCCATATATGCACTGTGAAATTCATTGAAATATCAAGCCAAGAGGTACTTGTGATTCCCAATCTTCATAGCATATTTATGTTCAACAAGGCAAACCCTTTGGCATCTTTTTGTGTGACATATGTGAAAAAAAACCTCCCACATATGAGGAACTTCTCTCCCTTCAGAACTGAGCAGTTAAATATCTGAAGGACAAACATACATGATGTGCAGTAATAAACGATGTTTCATTACAAACAAAAAACAGAAAATCATAGCGCCCTCATTGTATTGCTTTATGATGCCACACACACACTATTTTCACACAGCAACATATTACTTGATGGAAGGTGTTGAGCACAGAGAGCCAGAAATGATCCATGCAGATTATTTATTCCACTGCACATTTCTCAAGCAATAATCGAGCCTTGTCTTGTCATTTTACTTTGTTGTTCTTCGTTTTGCGTAGGATCGCTGGTAAAATTTACCTGAAAGGAAAAGCCCAAAAATCCATTTTGGACTTTTCCTGTTTACATACAGTAAGAACATGAACATGACTGACATCAGGCAGTTTGAGGTTTTGTTAACTTGTAATATAATATTATATATAATATAAACTACATTAGTTATATTAATTAGTGAGTTCATCAATATGCCTGTCTCCCAATGAGTCTCATGTTTCCTTACTGAATAGCACAAAAAATATGTGGCTAATGAACATTACTTGTTGTCTTTTCTAAAGTCATTAGTGCAATGTGATTCACAGCACCATTTACACTCCTGTGCTGTGAATCATATTTAATCACAACCGTAATCCAACATGAATTTTGTTCTATAAATATTTCGTGAATCTAATCTTCACACAAAGAGGCGTGCTGTTCGGTTGTGTTCTCCCGCTGAAAGAGACTGATTTGTGCAGTTCACATACAACTTCTGTCAGTTTCCAGATAGCACTGCGTCCCAGCCTGTTCATCGTAAAGTCAACCAGTTTCTTTCTGTGCCTTTTGCCGCTTTGGCCCACTTGAACTGAAGCTTCAGTGTAACTAGCAGGCTTGGCTTCAGAACTAAAGCCTTCTCTTCCCACACTCGCTCTGGGTAATGTGACCAATGCAGAGAGGATCCAGTGTTTGTCTGTTTGGCCCTTAAACACTGCCTTAACCCTGTTTGGCACCATTTTAATCAAACAGAAGAAGATGAAATAGAATTCAGTGCTAAAATGGCAAAGCCCAACTTCCTGTCTTCCACTCACTGAGCGGTTGTGTGGGTGTTATTTTTGGTGAGTGGAGCCAACCTTGATAAAGTCTCCGGCACTGCAGTCAATACTGACGTCAGACAGCTCCAGACTGATGACCTCATTGGGCTCAGCGATGATGAAAGCAGCACATGCCAGCTGTGGTTGAGACGCCACAAAGGTGAAGTAGCCATCAGTGGCCAGCATGTCCAGACATCCTACAAACCACACACACACACACACACGCATTACATAACGACAGAGGAGGGATTCACAAAACCATATGCAAACATCTAGGATTTACTGTGATATTAAAAAACTGTCCATGAACTGTAATCTGTTAAAAAGTAGCAGTAGCAACAGCTGAGTTGCTTTTCTCAGCTCATGCAGTAACGCTGATGAGGCTTTGGGGAGTTTGTGCCAAAATTATTCAAAAGTGTGAATTGATTCTGAAAGAAGTGGACTCATCTAAAGCAATTTCTGACATTTTGCTGTGTTTACTTTTGGGAAAAGCTAAATGGATGTTCTACAGTTACTGCATACACAGAATCCATGGTCCATTCAAAGTCATGGTCTGATTAAGTGACTGATTGACTGAATGACAGATTATTACAACGTCTTCTACCTGGCTGAACGTTGAAGATCTCTCCACTGAATCCTCCATTGAATGTTTTAAATTGCTCAATAAGTTTACTTACTTTTAGTGATGAAAAAGGGTTTACTTGTTGTTTGGCAAGACGCTAAAGAGCGTTAAACATAATCAGCTGTTGAATAAAGCCTTTGTTTACTGCTGCACTTACTGAGAGGTCGGCGGAAAATAAAATCCTCTGATTCTCTTTTCTGGTCCAAACTGAGCAGAGAATATAATCCATCTGAAGCTTCGTTGTCCTGCATGAAGGAATAATTCAAACACGATTGAAGCAGACGTCAAATTTTTTTTGGTTCCAGCTGAAACTTTAAGCACATCATTTTAACCCATCCGACCTAAACCGAGGCAAAGTGAAATCACTGGTTAACAGACAAAAGTCTCACCTCAATGTAGCGGCTGAGCCCCAGTCTTGATGAGAGGGAGATCAGGAAGAGGAGCAGCTGTGCGCGCAGAGCCACCGACATGCTGAGTGAGGTGCGTTCCCGAAGCAGAGGGGGGAGTAACTGCGCTGCGTGAGAGGTGGCAGCTTTTATAGCAGCACAGACAGACAGACAGGCAGGCCTGCATCAGAAGGTCACCGACCAACACTGAGCCGTGCGGACTTACAGTCGTTTTAATCGTGTGTGAAAAGCCGTCATTCTTACCAGTTTTAGGACGCTTAAACACTGCGTACGAGCTGATAATAACTGCGCATAAAAAGAAATCTGACGGACAAAACTGACGAATTTGATGAAAGTGTTAGAAAATATGTTTTACAAGATTCACAATGTGAATGCATCACGTGTGTAATATATTTCAGATCTGATAGATTACTTTACACATTACACATGCTATATTTACTGGTAACATATGGTCATATTTATCCCTTTCTAAATTAATCTCATTTACACATTACAGTTATAAGGCAACATAAAGACACGTGTGTTGTTTGACATTTCACGTGGGAAACCGAGCTAATATTAATCAAGTTAAAACTCATATGTGCTTATTTTGTAAGGGATGAAACGCTTAGCCAAAGACACCAACATGGACTTATGCACTGCAGTGAGCAGGGTTTGATCCCCAACAGCAGCAGCTTCGGCATCGACCAGGCACTCACAACATAACAACTGTCCGTGCTTTGTGGACAGGAAGCCGGGCAGGCAGGCAGGCAGCAGTGGCCTAAATTTTAGAGAAGCAGGCTTATGACTGGTGGAGGTTGCCTCTTCAATCCCCTGTGAGGTGCAGGTCCAACATCTGTAGATCATACTTTGTGACTACTCTAATGCCTGGCCTGAATCTTTGTTAATTCCCAGTGTCTTTCTTGTTTTTCTCAACCTTCTGTTCTTTCAGTCAGTCCTTTCTTGGAGACAGGGATTTTCTGGACGGGTTGTAGACTGGCATCAGTCTCTACTATACACATGAAGCTGTCAGCTGTACCTTACGAGCTACTCATCCTCTCTGACACTGGGACAGTTTAGTACGTACAAATACACTCATATAACTGGCCCAGAGGATTAGGGCATGGTAATTAAGTGTATAGCCGTATTATTCCTTGCATGTCTGCATGGAGAGCTGTTCACAATATGACCACTTGTTCAGTTAACACTTGACGAGTGATACTCCACCAGGGATGCTCCAACCAAACAGCAAAACCATTCAAATGTACAGCTGTTTTCAATAGCACAGTACTGACATCTTTAACAAACAAGAACTGTAAAGAAACTCATACTACACAGCACAAACAACAAAAAGTCCAGACAGAGGAAAGGAGAAGGAGTATAGTTGGAGGGAGAGAAGCTGCGATGTAATCTGGTTTGTAGTGACAAACCAGATTCGTTTAGATGAGACTAATTGTGAGTGTCCAGGCTGCCATTGTGAAAGGTCAGACGCAGACATTGCCGGGTGGAAAAGATGATGATCATCCTGTCAGTGTTCATACACACTTCTGGTAGGATGGGAGACTGTGTGTGAAGCTCAGACCCGCAATTATCTTAAACTAACAATAGCTGACATTTTCTCACAGTGATGAAGGTCTGTGATGCCACACACAGGAATACAGACCAAAATAATAATAATTAAAAAAAAAAAAAAAACAATGACGAAAGTAATGAATAACATTTGGTCTAACAGCCCCTCAGCCTGTTGTCCTGCAATGCTGCTGACCTATTCAAGGTGTATTACTTTCATTTAAAAGCCAGTGCTCAGTGATAATAATGAGTTGTCTTACAAAGTCCATGTGCTCAGAGGATGTCTGAACCTATTAGCCAGGGTCTCACTGCTTAAGTGGGTTCTGCTAATGTGAATGACAGCAGAGGAAAAGGAAAATGTTACAAATATGCAACACATTGTGTGTATGTGTGTGTATTTCATGCATCACCATGTGCTACAAATGCAATTGGCAAAAAAAGACTTTTTGGCAATTTCACACAAACGCTGCGATGTGTGTGATGTGGTGCTGTGATACATACTGTAATTGTTTAAATCCAATTTATTAAATGAATCGATAGATTTTAATGAACAACTAACCCACAGTCTCATTATATTACTCTGAATGATGAACAGATATATCAGTTCACATTATGCTGGTCTATTCACAGAGTTCATCATCTAATCTAATCTAATCTAATCTAATCTAATGTAATCTAATCTAATGTAATCATATCTAACCTCTCTTCCCATATTACCACCCTCAAGCCCCGAGCCTTTCACTGAAAACATCCTGTGATGCTTGGAGACTTTTTATGTATACTGTCATGTCTTAGTTACATTAAGCAAACAACAACAGCATACCAAAGTATCCCAAAAAATCACAGACATACAAAAACATATGAAATCAGTGAATTCTCTTTGGTAAACTCTGGCAAAGGTCCCTGCTCTCACATGAAAATGGAATTCATGTATGATATGAAATTAATCAAGA
Source organism: Scatophagus argus (assembly GCF_020382885.2). Classification (NCBI taxonomy): domain Eukaryota; kingdom Metazoa; phylum Chordata; class Actinopteri; family Scatophagidae; genus Scatophagus; species Scatophagus argus. The sequence continues at coordinate 13,251,511 of NC_058496.1, read as the reverse complement.
AAGCTCCATGTCCTCAGTACTATGAAAATAAATCCAAGCGGAAGAGCCAGATGCCTGAGTTTCAACATGACCAAAGACTATAACACCATCTGGTGGCAGATGCAGGGACACCTTTTATGATAAGAGCTTTATGACGTTTGTCACAACGCAGTATATTACAATGCAGTACAGTTTTCTTAAAAATGCAATTGATTCTGCTCATCAGGGTTTTTTTTTAAAGATAGAAGCAGTCCAGAACATGTTGCCCTGTTCTCTGTCAGTGATGGTTGCCTCAGCTGGCCAGATGTGACATTCACCTGTCCATGTGGTCAAAGTTAAATCGCAACGATTGTTGACTCCAGACTTTAGCATCTTAACCCTGCTTTGTATCCCAGCAGGCAACCTCCCTCTGCACACCTGCTCCCTGGCAAATATAGCCCATATAGCTAAGTAGTTGGCTCTGTTGTTCAGCGTGTGTTGACTCCTTCACACAAAAACACACACATGCACACACACTTCTTGTGTGGATCTGCCTGTCAACACAGTGGTCCAGCCTCACTGCCTGACTGACCCATTCATCTCCTGTGGGGGCCGTAATGAGTCGACCCTCCCCGTTTGGACCGACCTGACAAAGAGAGATTACTTCAAAGCCCGCATGGATTTTCTCCCTCGTCCCCTCCTCCCCATTCCTCTCCCCTGAAAGTGGTTAATTCAAAGTGCATTAATGAGGAGCGATGGATAACACGCTCTTCTTTTAATTACCTTCCAACGGAGTTCTTCAGGGGAGGCCTGGCGACTCTCATCCAGTGTTGGCCTGTTTGGTTTTGGTTTTTGTGTGTAAGTCTTTTATCTCATGCCTTTTATAGTCAGCTCACCTTATAATGAAGCATTTATTTAGTCATGGAAATACTGGATATTAAGGTAATTAATAAATCACAGAATATAAAAATTAAACTGTTGTAAGAATTGTCTTGGTATGTTTGTGTAAGATTGCATAATGAAATTCCAGTGTCTAAATACTTAAAAAAGGTTGTTGGACAAACTGATTCTGTTAATTATTATATAATATATCGATATATGTCCTTGATTAGGCTGAAGTGTTGTATATATCAGAAAGAGAGACCGGAACATCCTGTGAAGAGTTTTTTGTTGGTATGTGAGCTGGTAAAGCAATAAATACATTTACAGATCGTGCAGTGATGACTGATGGTGCATGCAGATGATGGGAATAATTCTACATAATAGTATAATTACAGCAAGCGCTGTGGAATAATTGTTCCCAAGCAGCAAGGGACCTCTTTTCCCAAAGAGGCACAATCAGACAGAGAGACACAATCAGAGCGGTGGCTCAAAATATAGTTAGGCTAGTGAAATCTTTTAAAAAAATAATAAACTAGTGAGGAAATAATTGTCACAAATCATCACATAACATCTGAATTTGCACACTCTTTGTTTTGTATTAAGTGATCCAGCAAGAGTCAGTCATAATGCATCTTGAGAGCTCACTCATTACTAACTCACTCAGGCCTGATCCCAAACCCTGATTGATGTGATCCTGATCTCCAAGCTTGGCCTGATGGAAAAACACAAGACAAAGTTGAAATTAATTGAAATTATGAAGGGACACTATTGAACACCCTCTCTTGTAAGGTGACTTGTTCTCTCAAACAAACAATTTGTATCAGAGTGATGTGTTTGTTTTTCACCAGAGGAGTCTGAAAAAAAAGAGAGTGGCTTTTGTTGCTAGCAAACCTGCTTCAACGTGTGGTTTAATAGGCTACCTGGAGGGTTAATAATTTAAGTCTTCCTTCCTACCTTTACGGAATACAGTTTTACTCTGCAGGTCACACTCACATTTGTACAGACTCTCAGGAGACTCCAATATGCCAGACATAAGTCTTTCAGAACATGTCTTGGAAATCTTTATTTTTAGTTACCACTGCCTCTTTGCATGTTGAGACTCCTGTCCCCAATACAACCAAAGTTTCCATGATAACTTAGATATCCGGTTTTGTTGCCAAGATGCCACTGGAGCTGTTAGCATAAGGAAGGATGGGCGCCAGAGAAAATATATATATATATAAAAACACTAACAGGGTCCAATGGTCTTTTCTTTTATTAAGTCTCTATAGTCAAAGGCAACATTGACATTTTAATTTAAACTTGTCCTCTTCCTCTTCAGAAATCCTCTCAGTCTTGGCCAGCTGAAGACACTTAGCTTGGCTGAGACCTGGATAGAAACTCCTTGGAGAGGAACTAGGACTGTCCTGCTGTATATATTGGTTAATTGTTGTTCACTGCCAGCAGAATCCAATTCCATTAACTGGGTTCTGACCGAGTTTGATTTTGATATATAAACTTTATGTCGTTCCCTAAAGGTTCAGTTTGAAGTTCCCTGGTTGAAGTTCTCTCAAACTCTGAAACATGTCAGTTCAGGACATGTGGGTGGGTCTGTGACGCTCAGTAAATGTGTTCCTTCATCATTCATCCTCCATTGTAGTCCAGCCAGTCTTACCAAGCTTAATAAACATTGATTAGGTCACATAATCAATGCACTCAATGACAATGATTCAGTGCACTGCATGAATGTATCGACTGCAATCAGCTATAAACAGCAGCTCTCCTTTTCATGCATTTTCTGCATTTTATTAGCAATGTTTTGATGGAACAATAATTGTACAACTCTCTGTAGAGTTAACAGACATATTTCATTAAGTGATACTGTGATGAGATAAAATCTATTGACCATCTGTCTAGATTTTTTTTTTAAATTAATAATTGTATGAATGGATAGAAAACACTTTTGCACAGAGCTGTGATCCTTTTGACAGCCACCAGAAGGTGGCAATGTTTAGCTGCTGTAGGCGTCAAAGTACTGACAGCTCTTTGTTGCTTTCTTATCGTGTTAGTGTTGCACACTAAATTATATTTTCTTGTTTCTTAGCAGAGGTGAGTGAACTGAGTAAAACAAGAAATATGAGCAGATTTCTGACTTTTCCATGCATAAAATTCAATTACAAACATGGATTTTAAATGACGAAATAAAGTAGAGCAACAGTTGGATGTTGCAACCACAGAATTAGCCTATTTTGTAATGTAAAACCAGCTTAGTCACAGAGGCTACATTCAGGTTCAGCATGCAAAAAGTTTGAGAGGGAAGAGAATTTTTGGGGAATACCACAACACACCTGTCTGCTCATGTAAAAAAAAAAAAAAAAAAAAAAAAAAAACTAACTGAGATCCAAATGAGAGCCATGTGATGTATCATCTTTCGGTTGACAGTTAAATTCAAAGAAAAAGTGCAGTAGGAAAACCCCAGTGTGAAGCATGTAACTTTGGCATTCTTGGTTTCCGTGGCCATGCATGACCAGGTCATGTAATGAATGTTGATAAAGTAGAAAAGCCCATTTAATCAGGACGGATCACTGTGCAGAGGTGGAGAATGTCAAAGAGAGCAGGCACAGCTGCTTAGTGAGAAATCCAATATTGACTGTCGGGATAAATGTCCTGCATATTTTCTCATCTGTCCCAGGGGCCGTGGTATTATGCCTCTCACGTTAGCACCCTTAATTGGATTAAAAATGGCTTGTTATTGGGAGAAAAATGACTGAGAAAACTATCATGATTATTGCCTCTCAACAGTGTTGGCAGCCAGAGCTGAAGAGGTGAAGTTAATCGTCATGGTTTTGGAAAATGTCAAAATCGGGGGAAGCAATCTGTTTTGAAACAAACAGTTGCTTTGATTGATTGTGCCTTGAGATTAAACCATTGGGATACAACACAGTCACATTCAAGGCACAGTCACAGTCGTTGTCTCGTAACGCAAGAAATGTCACATCAACGTCTAACATTTAAAGCTTTCATTTGGAATGTTTTGTACTTTTCAAATTGTTATATAGCTTATATATACATTTTGTGTGTGTGTGTTTCTAGGTAGACATGTTTGTGTGTATGCGCGCGTGGATGTGAATGCATGCATGAACAGAAATGAAACAGACAAATCTATCAGACGTCCACTGGGTTTTAGTTTGTATACCACCAGGAGCACCCATTAACAGAAAATAAATGCTTGATGCCAAAAAGCTGACAGTGTCTCATTCATACTGACACTCTGGCTAAATTACACATAAAAGCACTGATAACATCATCATTAAATATTGATTTTAAGGATGGTTGAAATGAAAACACACTCACACGTATTCTGTAGATGAGGAAATTTGGGTGAGAGTCAGAGAAGTCTGAGCAGAGAGGTTTAAGAAAAGGCGACTATGGTGGCTTCTGGTGAGAAAAAGATGGACAGAACAGAGGAGGGAAAAGAAAGAGAGGTAGAGCAAGAAAGGGGGAGAGAGGGTGAAAAGTAGAGGGAGGAAAAGGGTTTGGGGGGGTAGAAAGAGATTTAAGGCTGAGGCTCAGAGCAGATGTTAGTGTTGATGATGATGGATGCAGGTTGTTGAGATGCAGAGTTGTTATCATGAGAGGCACTCGCAGCCTCCTCACGGCACACTTTCCCCCAGATGTCACTCTGTGTGTGTGTGTGTGTGTGTGTGTGTGTGTGTGTTGCACAGCAGTGGAGAGGGAGATGCTGAAATGAGCAAGCCACATGCTCAAATTAGGTTAACACTAAATCTACTTTATCTGTACTGGTTGTTATGTAGTTGTAAACTGAAATTTCTTTAATGCAAGAAATTTCCTCTTCAGTCTAAACTTAGATCAACTACAAATAATCACGACAATGAACAGCAGCGATGAGCTACAACAAAGGACATTTTAGAGACTGATTGGAACAGATGAGGCTAATGAACAACTATCTTTTGCACTCTTAGACACTGACACGGTGAAAAGCGACTTCCTCTAAAGGTTCTAAATTGGATCAGTTTGGTGTTTTTTGACCTTTGTATCTCATGGGAGACAGGTTATATTTTTTTGCATCAAACTGTGTATCACTGGGTTACCACATACATCCCTGCAATAATCCAAATTCACCAAAAACAAAAAAAAAAAAAAACACACACCCACACACAAACATGCATAGGTGGGGTGTGTGTGCGTGAATGGGACATGTTGGGTGGTAACCTGCTCCACACTCTAACCAGATAAAAGGTGCAGGACAGAAACATGCCGGTAATTGATTGCTAATTAGTTCTTTTGTTGTCGTCCATTGTGTCCTGACAGAGCTTTGCCCTGGGCTGTCTATTCACACACAGACTCTCTGGCCTCACTGCAAGGGAATAAGCATAGCCAGTCCATAATGAGACGGACTGAAGCAACCCCAGCAGGTGACAGAAGCTGCTTTCCAAAGCCCCTGTCACTGAACTCTGGGATGCAAATACAGAAGACTTGACCGAGCAAATGGTGGATTCTCAGACAGAAAAGTGTGCAAATCACATTCCACTGTCCTCGATGAGGTGATAGATGCCCCCCTCCATCCCTTCGCCAATAATTGTCCAGCTGCAGCGCCCACCCCCACCCCACAGCTGCATTCTGCATTACAGTATGTGGTGCAGCAATATATGTGCCATTTCCACTAAGTTGCTATACCCACATCTCTCTCCCTCTCTCATCAGTGCATGAGAAATTACCTAATGAGGAATGGGTCGCACATTTCCACAAACTCATTAACCCGCGAGCGAGTGAGACTAATTGCAGCGTTTGGGTAATGTGATTTCACATCTGTTACTGCAGCCCAGGACACAGTAGTCAGCACAGGGCTGAATCTGGTGGGCTGTGCCACACATAGAGCTAGATTTAACAGAACAGAACAACACACACACACACACACTCCTGCCTGGATGGATGGGTGGAGCAGCAGTCATTTTGGCTGTGGTTATAACATTTGATCAACTGTTGTCATGCAATATCTTGTAATTACATGCCTGTGCATGGTAGGTGGGCCACCTGCATTCATTCTGAAAAAAAAATGATAGAGTACTGCAAGGCTGGAGCTGGGATAGAGAGTGGAGAGGTGAAGTATCAGTAAAGTACAAAAGCAGAGAAGCAGTGACTTTCAGTCAGTGACCACCACGACAAAGACTCATTAAAAGGAAGAAAAATTGAATTCATTTGTTTTGGTTTTTTTCTTCCTGTTTCCCAGAAGATATCCATTTATTTTGAAATTAAATTTCAGACTGAGAGTTTTGGTCAACTCTTTTTGACAAATAAATAGGCTGAACGTCCACTTACACCCATGATTTACACTGACTGTAATGTTCAATGAGCAAACGAGGGATAATGTTCTGATTTTCTCCCCAAACATTCACTGTGACTTGACGACTTCTTTGGTTTGCTATAATCACGCTTTCTTCCAGTCTGTAGCATAACACACTGAGGGCTGGTCATTGTATCAATCTGTAAAGGTAATCACGGTGTGATCTTTCTGCTGCGTGGCACACTTGTAAACAACTTGAAAAATAATTTCAAAATTGCTTTTTATTGTATGTTAGAAAACTTCAAGCCAATTCATTCACAAGTTAATTACGTATAACAGAAACATAGGAAACACAGGGTTACACACACGCACACACCCAGGCTGAGTGAGAGAGAGAGGGGAATAAATGATTTTTTCAGGGTCTTGACTTGGGTTGGTATTTTCAATAATTCAGTAAATTACTGCAAACAAATTTATGTTAATAGAAAAGGTGGGAACCGACTGTTTAATACGGGAAAAGTAATATACTTTTGTTAATTATGATTAATTCTTTGTTTAACCCCCCCTGCAATTGTTACAGAAACTCCAATTATAAGTTTACAGGCAGTGGGACTGCTTATGGTAATGCCACATCTCATCAATTACCATCCCGTGACCGTAAATTGGCCTCAGCGCTGACAACGAGATGAGGTTAACACGCTGATTAATTTGAGCTGCTGTGATTTCAGGCTCAAGTTGACACTTATAATCTTTGACACAGACAGTGAGGTCCGCTCACTTTCATAATGGAAAAATTTTATTTACTCCATTCGGAGCTGAGTTTAGAGACATTACATCTCACATCAGGATCATTTAGAATGAAAGTAACGCAAACTTTTTTTTTGCTTATTACAGAACAAGTAAAGAGGAATAGAAAAGTAAGTGACAAACGATCAAAAAATGATAAAGGCTAAACTGTTTACTTCATATTATTTGTTTTGCTTTTTTCTTACTTTTGGAATAGCTGTTACATGCATGTAATATAGCAAAGTCTGTACTGCAGGACAGGTCTAATCATAAGAAAATGTCAGATTACAAACCTTAGGATGACATTGTGTTCAGTCTCATAAATATCTCAGAGGATTGTGTTTGTCTCGTGCTTAAAAAAACACATATTCGTGTTACATTTAATGTTATGAATACTGTAGCCTATTTAGTTAGAAATAATAATATATTGAAAATGCAAGATTATTTCATATTTTCACTTCTTCTTTTTTAGCTTGGAAAAAGCCTAGCTCAGCCTATTGTATAAATGGTTTATCTGACTGATATTGTTCTTACTGTTTGTTATGTGCTGACTGATGGGTGCAGGACACTCCCTCTGTCCCTTAAATAGAAGCTTGTGCTGCAAGCAAGGCTGAGATAAGCCAATGAGTAGGCTAGCTACGTTATTTATGATGCACTGTGGTAACCATTATGCAAAACTCTCCATATAGTAGATTTGCCTATAACGTCCATTGTTGCAAATAAGTAGCTACTCTACAAATGAAGACGATATGGAGAGAGCCTCTGTGCGAGTCTGTGTAACAGCTGTTCTCCTTAACCTCACAGATTACACCAGTTTGTGCAGCAAAAAGGACTTAAAGTCTAAAGATGGAGCACACACACGTCCGTAATCAATACCAGAGACAAAACTTATGGATGATTCCTTCGGTTATGTGAATAATAAAGTGAAAACACACATGCGCTTGTCCCTGCTGTGACTTCAGGTCGAAGACAGCTTTATTGAGAAACTTTTATGGCACCGTCGTTTAACTTTTTGGCCTCTGTGGGACTGTGGATAAACAGGAAATGGTGCTGTTGCTCCTACAATACAACGCACACAGGAGCGACCTGCAGATGCAGATACACAAAGGCCCATCAGCATAAACTATGACCCAGATACGGCTTGATGTGTACAGTCCATTAATAGTGTTCTTGATAGGCTAAAATATGATGGACTTCAGTTGTCATAATGTTTCTGCAACGTGAGGACTGAGCGGCCTTGTATTCTCTCTTCTGATATTACAGCCCAACCCCAGCTGGACATTACAACAAGTTCAGTTTTACTGCAACTAATCGATTATGTCATTTCTGCTTTGCGAGGGCAGGATCACAGCAGACAGGTCTCGCCCTTTAAGATAAGAGCTGTAGAAAGTGGGCTGCCATATACACAGGCCTGCGATTGCTCCTGTTTAGTTACAGTCCATCCAGTCCGCTCAGTGGGATGACCGTCATGGTTAAAAGCAATGACCGTCACACCACAGCAGTGACATCTTTACCGCTGCTGTCCGCCACCGTGGGACCCTTAACCCGTCACCTCAAACCCTGTCAGACAATATCTTGGCAGCAAAGGCTATCATACACTGCAATCCAGATTATAATACTGTAATGTTTGGTTAATATAATCCAAATAAACTACACAATGAAGTATTAAAGCATCCCATCAACAACCTCCAGCAAAGGTCGGTCAGTGCCGAGTGCCTAAAGGAATTCCAGCAAAATGGTCATTACGAGATCTCGTGAATTTAATGGAGACATGAATCATTCTCGTTTTTGACATTCTTGAAAATTACTTTTATTCGTTTCTTCATTTTAAATCGGTACAAACCCGTCAATGTGGTGCATTTCGATGTAAGATCAAACATTTAAGAAATGTGTCAAGTAATAGCACAGACAATAAGTTAAAACATGTCACAAAAAAGACCAGCGGGTACATAGCAAGAATGTTTCATCTACACAAAACATCCTAAAACAGAGTAGGCCTACTGAAAGATCATAGTATCATTTTTTTATTTTTTATTTTTTTTACCTCTTTAGATTTTAAGCTCCTGTCTCATGCAGACGAGACTTGGGTCGCCTAACAAAAAGAACCCCTTCAATCTGAGTGGGCACCTTTTTCTCCTTAAGTTATCCAAGCGTTTTAAATCCACATGCACAGTGCATGCCTGAGACGCAGTTCTGCGGGCCCACGTACAGTGCGCTGCGTGTGCGGTAGCTTCTTACCCAAATTTATACCCAATCTTATAAATAACCGTTTGACATAACACAACTTCACCTGAACACAATAACATGTGTGCGTTAAGACACACTCAGTGAAAACGTAAATACGACGATTGTTTGGCTCCCAGTAATCAGGGCCTGTAGTCTAGAGATCATTACAATAGTATTTATCATCAACAGCTGATAAAATCCCTTTGAATTAATAAGATAAATAACCCCAAACCCATGTTATTTTTCTTCCGTTTGTCCATCAGTGTAGTCCTTTTCTTTTAGTCATTATGTCTAGATGAAGTTACAGTCTCCATGTTCTCACATTTCAAGCCGGATTAGCTCGCTCGTTCTCTCGTTTCAATCTAAATAGAGGGAATGAAAACAGGAAGAAAAAAATAAAAGAGCCGCAATTTGAGGCTGGGAGAAGGGATTTGAAGGACTGGGGTGTCATGGGGTGTTTTTTGTTTTTTCGTTTTGTTTTGTTTTTTTTCAAAAGTCACTAAGTAAAACTCATGGACACTGTGTGCTCCAGCGCTTTGCGCCGCAGTGACGCGATGCTTGTCCCTCTCCACATGTCACTGTCCGGGGAACTACACAGCTGCGGGGAGCCCGATACGTTCGTGGGGCCGGAGAGAGAGGCCGACATTCCGGGGAAAGGCGACTGGTAGAGGTGGGACTGCAGACCGGAGCCGTTGGACGAGAGGCCGTTAGACAGACCCATGGAGTTTGGTGGCGGACCTGGACCGAGACTGCACTGTGACAGGGACTGTGGCATGCCCGGCTGACGACCAAGAGCCGGCGGGAGCTGCAGCTGAGACACCCCCGGCATCCCCGTGGCCCAGCGAGAGTCGTTGGCGTGGAAGGAGCACAGGCTGTTCTCCATGGCGGCCGCGGCAGAAAACTGTGGCAGGCCCGGCGTGGGGAGCAGCGTCCCCGGGGCGCGGAAAACATTAGTGGTCTTCTTCCTTTTCTTCCACTTAGCGCGTCTGTTCTGGAACCAAACCTGCGAGCAGAGAGACAGCACCGTAAGCAATCAGAAGGACAGACTGAGGGACATCTGTCCTGTTTATATTACATGTCCCTTACAACATGTGTTTAGTGTGACCCTGACAGGGAAAACATATCATTATGTAGAATCTGACTACAGATCAGCTTAAGAGCTCCAACAGGGCGTTAGGGTTTATAGAATATTAATACACCCAAACTAATCCATCCTGCTCGACCAACACAAGTTCTCTACCACTCATGGGGTCTGGTCTGGATCTGAGGCCGTACTGTCTGACCACAAACGAAACTAACAAGCCATACCTGTAGACCTAACTGACCTGAGCACATCTTGTCAGAATGTATTCACTGGCCTGATCGGCAGAACTTTTCTGTCTCATAGCAGGTGTATTTCACATACAGCCTCGCGGATCTTGGAAACATAAACATCAGCATAATATCCTGTGCTGCTATGCATGGGACTGACGCAGCCGAATGCCAGGGTTACAAATGTAATTGCAATAAATACAATACAAAAATAAAGAAGGCTCTTTGTATAAAAAATGCTGATGTCACAAGGTTTTATTTGTATAACAAGTGCACCCGCAGCAGTGGGCCAAACGATTTATCCTTCTAACGTCTTATTTACGAGCAGATTAATTGAAAAGGGCTCAAATGCAAATGGCCCGCATTACTGTACACACAATGTACATGAAAATAAAAAAAAACAAAAAACAAACTACTCATTCACATGCACGCGCCAGAAACCATGAGCACACCGAGACCACGTACACAGCTGAAACGCACGCGCGACCCATTTGGGCTTTATAAAGATTTCATCATCTTCGGGCGTGATTAATGCGCGCGAGAGGCCGTGAGTCGATGGCTCCGTATTAAAAGTGAAATCTCGCTCTCATTCCGCTCAGCCATCCGTGAAACGTCGCCCAAACCCATTACACTCGTGGGGGGAAAGAAAATGCAATTTCTCATTCCATTAAAAAAAAAGTACAATATATTCTTGAGTCCTATTAAGACGTCGCTGATAGAGCATTTTGAAGGCGAGGCTGTGGAGGCACGCAGCCGGGCCAACACGCCCACTGAAGGCTGCAGCTGCGCGGCCTGCGCTAATGTTTACCAACAGGAGCGCGGGAGTCCACCTGCACCGAGCAGCTACGACCCTGCGCCACGTACAATAAAGAATTGATTATTAAGGTGACTAATGATTATACTGGTTTTATTGCTTTCAGTGGGATAATTTGCATGAATTTCACATCACTGCTTAATAACCCGTTCACTGTTATAAATAAGACTGAAATTGGTTGATAATGTGTTTGGTTTATTAGAGCCTGGTATGATCCTGCGTGCTTGTTCAAAAATAAGCTCCGTGTGTCACAGCGTGCTTAAATTGTTTAAAAGCGGTTTAGATGTTCAATTCCAAAAAACATACAAATAATAAACAAATATATTTAAAAAAATTAATAAATAGGCTACGTTTTTACATGTCAAAACATATGTGCCACACATTTCCCTCTTGTGTAAAATGTGAGGGTCGTATTTAGAAAAACAAATTCCTAAAGATGTATCCTATAATATATTGGCCACCAACTGGCTATGGTAATTGCCTGTATTCATAGACAAATATTTATCAAAGGCTTAATAACATCTATTTATATTTATGCAGCTGTTACAGATCAAAATTGAAAAATTACAGAAACAAATATATATATAAAAAAGAAATTAAGGACTTTCACACCCCTAATTTCAATGTTTTCGGGCTCAGCCACAATAGATGGTGTTATGCAATATTTTCTTTAAACGGTTAAAGTCACATGAATGTTTCAGCACCACGGACAGAACCCTTTGAACATTAGATGGGTCAGGTTTCCTTAAAATTAAATATCGTTTCCTGTCAGGCTAAACGCTGACAAATAATAATCAAATAATTCAATTAGAAGAGACGTGAATCGGTATATTTTATAAAACCAACATACCCTTCATTTTTTTTTCATTTTCAGTTTTTCTTGCACTGTGCGTAAGGCAAGATATGGTGCTGTATATAAACATAAAAACAAAACATTACTAAGTGATTCTAAGACTTCGGTTACAATCTACACCAAAGCACAGTTTACGTTATGGTGTAATGTGACCTGGACTGCGTTAGTGGCGTCTGTCCAACAGTTAGCTTGGATGTGCCAAACACTGAGGGGACAACAGGGCCAAGTAAAATGAATATTATTTGAAGCGGGCAAACTCTCTTTTCCAAACACACAGAGATAACATTGGCCCGATGTGATTACAGGCTGTTCGCTACGTTTCGACGTTATTTTGATGCTGAAAAACCCTACACGACCACCCGAAGCCATACGGCGCCGCGTCACGCCAGTGTGTGCGTCCTGCAAAACGATCCACACCGCACAAGTTTTTACCTGAACTCTGGACTCGGTGAGGCCGATCCGCAGCGCCAGCTCCTCCCTCATGAAGATGTCAGGGTAGTGGGTTTTGGCGAAACTGCGCTCCAGCTCGTTGAGCTGCGCCGGGGTGAAGCGCGTCCTGTGCCGCTTCTGTTTCTGCTGGCTGGCGGTCTGGCCGGAGCTCTGCTGCGGTTGCTGCTGCTGCTTCTCCTGCTCCTTCCCGTTCACCGGCATGCCGGCGGAGTTGGATCCCACAGTAGCGATGTCTTCTCCCGGCAGGAGAGTGGTTCCTTCTACAGAGTCTGAACCAGGGGCCATGTCTCCCGGATGCCCCTGATCTGGCACCCCACCACCCAGCCGGCACTTAAGAGCCTCTCGGTGTCCGAGTAACTCTGCAGCATCCTTCATCCCTGAGGGGGCGAGGAGGAGAGGGGCTTTGAGCAAATACATGGCGAATGGTAAGGCGCAACATCTTTAAATGAGGGTTACACGAAGTATAGCTTTGCTTCTTCACAAGATGCAGATTCATTTTAAGAAAATAACAAATGAACTCGGTGTGTACTGGATCGTAATTTTATGCCTTCAGAACATTCCTCATTCCTGATAAATTACCGGTAAAAAATTACTTCGACAAACAATAAACCACTTAGATGTTAACACAATTAACTACACAGTCTATCTATCACTTCACAAGATTGAACAAGAAGTTGAAATCTTACACTGGAGTTTAGGGCCGGAGTTTAGTGATGATAACTCACCGAGCCGAGCATCCAGGAGGTCGGCGTGAGAAAGCATCGCATACCGCTCCAGGGCGAAATGCGCTCCAAAAAAATCCTACAACTTTGGGGCAATTTAAAAAGTATATATCGTCTAAATGAACGAAAATTCGGTTTGTGGTTAAAAAAGGAGGTCCCTTGCATTATAATGTCCTTTAGAGCGACGGGGAGGCGCTTATTAGTTGAAAGAACCCGTGAGCTTCCTCAAATAAGAGCCAATCAGAATGGGAGCTTGGAAATGTCAGCGACGTGACTCCCCCCTCTTTTTTTTTTCTATCTTTTTTTTTTTTTTTTACACACACAAAGGCACGCACGCATGCATGCGCGCACACAGACCCAAAACGCGCACGAAACGCTACAATTCAATTCAATCCTCTGCCATTCCGTCCTCTGATTTATTAGCTTTTCATGCTCAAATTATTCCACGTTAAACATCTTAATGTGTTTGTTTAATCTCATATAGCCTGTGCCATGACAGGACTCCTGTTTGTAGATAGATATATGCATGTAAAACACTGGAGGTGAGCTCATGTAAAGGCTTGTTTTATTTTTGCTCAGAGGAGACATGAGTTTACAGTTTTTTGAGCCAGAAAATGTATTGCCATTAAATAATTAGCCGTATCAAAATCTCAATTTTCAAACCACTGGACTGTGTCAATTAGCCTGTTTACAAAGAGTAACCCTTCGTCAGAAAGGGAGGATTAGTTTCCCAAATTAACAAAAAAAAAATCTATAAATTAAAACAATTTTCAAGCTGATTACTCTTTGTATACTTACAGAAAACATAGTTCTGAACTACTGAGAGATTGAATGTATGCTGAATTTAGTCATAAAAGAACAAAATGCAAGGGGGTGGGACGCCTTATCACGCCAGGCCTCCTTTCAGCACCCCCAGAGCCCCACTTCCCTCCCGTCCTTGGATCACAAACAAAACAAATATCGCTCCCATTCCCACATGGCAGGTGATTTGTGGAGACAAATCGACGAAATAAATAAATAAACGAGTACAGATGGATTTAAGCTCTGTTAGTGATCGGCCGCTTTAACTCTTATTGACTTTTCATCAACGCCGGCGCAATTAAAGGTATTTAGGCCTGTTTGGTTCAAACAAAATCAGACGTGGTAGACCCTAAACGATTGTGCCCCTTTAGTAAGGGTCCATAAGTAGGTCTATTATGCAATTAACAGGACAGCCATTGATCTGCGCTCCACTCTTACTTCTCCAGACAGTGTTGGTTAGAGAGGGCTTTTGGCAGATGTCAGGGTGAGCCTGGTGAATGGACCACCGCCTGGGACTAAATAGGTTTCTTTGCAGCCGCACAAAGGAGGCGTCCGAGCGAGAACTCCTCTCTCTCCTCCTGCACCACATGGGCAGCTCATCTTTTATGCTCCTCAACCGCAATCTACCGGGACGCAAGGAAGTAGCCTATATGTGGCACAGCGTGAAAACTTTAGGAAATGGTGCTGGTGCATGGTCCACCGAGATGAGGAAAGCTGTGACGAGCTCCCGAAGGTTCAGGAGAAGCAATCAGCAGCAGCGGAGCCTCGATTCGTTTGATTCAGACGTGTAAACCAGGAGAGAGGAGGGGGACTCTCTGGGCTGGGAGTTGTAAGGCCAACCCTGCGTTTGTGAAGGGCTTGAGCCTGGAGAGACGGTCTGTATGCTTTGGAAGTTGTTTGATTTCCGGTTAGTGTAAGCATGAAGACAACTGATGTGACATAACATAAAGAAATAAATGAAAACTAAATTGTTGAAATGAAGTCAGCCAAAGAGGTCATTTTAATTTTACTAAAATACTAGCACTTCTTACACAAAACGTGCATTAATAAATATATAAATAATGAATCATTTATTATACTATTATGTAAATTACTATCTTGGTTAGGCTGAGCCTGAGTCTAACTGGATGAAATTATGCTGTACTATTATTATTATTATTATTATTATTATTATTATTATTATTATTATTATTATTATTATTAAAACAATTAAAATATTTTTTTACTTTATTTCTTGTTTTTTTCTGTAGATAAATAAATAGATAAGCTAAATTATTGTGAAGCTATTGAGTTAACAACAACAAAATAATAATAATAACAATAATAATAATAATAAAATGTGTATTGTGTAAATTATTCTGAAAGCATTCGTAGCTATACCATTAAAGGACAAAGACTAATTCAAAATCATTACTGTGGACGCCCTGTTCAGATAAGGAACGCAAAAAGGTTGTAGTTATTTTTGACAGTCCACTTATCTGAAGACCAACATGATAAATATTTACAGTGTGATTTGTTGCAGTGAAAGCGGCGCCCGGATAGCAGAGAGACCCTCATCTGTCCGATCCTCACGCTGTAACTTATTGCTGTAATAAGAGGAACCCACTTGAAATGGGTCTATGTCTCACTCAGCCTCCCTAACTGGACCGCATCAATCTTCCCCAGTAAAAACACATTCACATACAATCCTCCCGGGTTAATGCGGCGCATCTGAGTGCGGAACGGCTGTTTACACGCGAGGAGACACTTTTAATGGAAGCGCACCAAAAACAAATGCAATTTTGTAAAGCAATTTCAAAGATCAAGAATTCCGTGTCCGCCCCCTCCGCGCTTTTTTAGCAATCAAACTGCGTTAAATCCATTGCTCATATGGGCCTTTGCAGAACAGGTTAAAACAATAGCAGCAACAAAAGGCAGATGCAGGCGTAAGATCCTTTACATCACGGCCACATTGTAACATAGCCAGTAGGCGACCTGGTTGTTTCTCATGTTCAGGCCTATTGCATCGCCTCTTAGGCATCTGCATTCACTCATTTATAGAAATCTAAAAGGAAAATCGATTTTCCAATCTGCAGAAACGGCTCACTAACGAATCACACAGTAGTTTTGTGCAGGTGATTTGATGACAGTCGGAGGAATAAGAAGTAGACCAATAAGTGCGTTGCATCCTAGCCCGAGAGCTGCAGACGGAGGCGAGAGCGGAGACAGACACACACAGACGGGCAAAACCATTAGAGCTTCCCCTGCACGGCCACCCAGCCTTGCTGCACCACCCCGCGCATCTCATGCCCCAATTAGACCCGCTGGCCTCCGTCTGGTCTCCGTTACTGCGTGATTTGGTGCACAGAGCGGTAATCACGGCTTCAAATAAAATAATCAGCAAAGAAGAGCGATTTCCTTAATGAGGAAGAAGAGGCGTGTGTCACGGAGAGTGTGGTGTGGTGTGGTGTGGTGGACGCGTGAGCGCGTGCACGTGTGCGTGTGTGCGTGCATGTGTTTGGTGGTGGTTGTTGGGAGGTTATTAAAATAGCAATGAAAGTAGCAGTAGGTGTCATTAACACCATGGCGTTCAGAGCCTCAAAATGTCTCATTAGTTCTACTGTTAATAGTTGACCCCACGCTCAACTGTTCTATGTTTAGGATGCTCCTTTCATTTGTACATAAGAGAAACGGTCAGGGTGGACAACCTCAGGTTAAGGTTAAAGACACATGTGGTTCATGACATGCCAGTCAAAAGTAAGGAAAAGACCCAAAGGTGGAATGTTTCATGTTTCATAAAGTGTGCTGGACATCTGCAGCACTACAGACATCCACTGTGTGTGTTGGAGGCTCAGTGAGTTCACCACCATCTCACCCCTCCTCACACATCAGAAATTCATCTGCATACACCTTAAGCCCCCAGCAAACCAACAGTAACAACGGTTCTGATCATTTCTTCATCCCATCGAGTGATAAATTTAACTGGAAAACCTGTCAGATTGTGTCCTCAGTCTCACTGTGCCTGTGCAGGTGATTGCAGAGGAGCCTCTTAAAAACCAGCGCTCAATAAAAGTGCCCCATATTTGTAATGCTGTGATGATTTGATGACTAATAACAGCTTGTTCTCCACAAAGAGACCATAAATATTGACTGTTCAGCTAAGAATGTTATTTCTTTAACGCCTGATTAGACAGCTAATTGACTAAAAGGTGGCAGCCCTAAATATCAAACAGTCACTGAAATTGTCAACAACAAAAGGCTGGCGGGACTGACACTGGTTAATACGCATGTTAAATTAGGATATATACCCAGATTCTGTCCACTGAAACTGGATCTGTTAACATGTTGTGCCAAAACCCCAATACTAGTAATTTCACAACTGTAGTTTAATTTAAAAGGATTTGAACATTTCAATTTCAATTTCTAAAATGTGAAAAAAAAAAAATCTGTCAGAAAAAGCTATAAATGCATGGCTATCAATTTGAAATCAAAGCTGCTTCCCTCTCCTTATGAAAACTGGACATTTTAGAAATACAGGGTTTAAGGCCAACAGCAAAACAAATCTTGTTCGAAATCTGTTTTGACAGCTTATTGTCTGAGACCATCCACCGAGGTTTGCAATACCATTCTGATAAAAAGCTTACTTGATCATGACCCTCGTGTGTTTTTACTATTTCTCGCGCAGTGTAAAGCAGCATTGATTGAATGTGCTTTTTTTCTGCGTTTTAATTTAATAACTGTACATAAATACCCTCAATTATTTAATTAATATTGTCTTCACACAATCACATTGAAAACAGAAGCAAAATATTTCAGTGACAAGGTCAGAGGATTAAACTCAGCCTGTGATCTGTTGTGTTTATAGTCGTTTGGGCTTCTCCAGCCGTCTACAGGTCTGACACCTTGACTTTCCCACCAGTTCTGCTCCAGCTATTAGAATATGTTCTTTCTTAAGTCCGGTCATTAGTTAGGTCCATTACTGTGGCTCCATCATTATGAAGCTGCAATGCATCATTGAAGGTAATGAGTGCCTAACATTACAGGTGCCAGCGAGCCTTGAGCACCCTGAAAGAGACCCCTTTCTACTCAGCAGCCTGAAAACAATCCCCCTTTTATCTATTTTAACCACAAACCTGTCAGAGTGAGCTGATGGTGGCTTAACAAAGGCTAACTAATGAGCTGATGAAATATTTTATGCGCTCTGAAAAATTTTATTAACATAAGAATACCAGAGATGCAGTGTAAGAATGAAGATGACTGAGCAAAAAACATCACAGTATATTTGTCATTTAATAGTTGATGGAGGGAATAACTTGTGGTTATTCTGGTAGCAAACAGACACACATATATGCTCAGACACACACACACACACACACACACATGCTCCTAAAATACTAGATAAAGGGGAGGACTTGGGTCAGTAGTGTCTCTGAGTAGCTTGAAATTAGAAACATGTGCTGGTAATTATCAAACTGCAGCAAAGCCACATCATGCAATTTAATGCCTCAGCAAATTAAAGAATAAATGGGATCAGTCTCTTTGACCTTGCTCATTCTGACTTGCCGAACTTGATCTAACTGATTCTTCAAGTGTGCGACTCGCTCACTTTGAGACATGTATATAGGCATGGACACACACACACACACACACACACACACACACACTCACACACACACGCACACACGCACAGTAGTGAAGGGAAGAATGACAGAGAAGTACACACATCCTAAACATGAGCGGATTGTGTGATGATAGAAACAATGTGAAAGCAATGCAGTAAAACCTATAAAATAAAACAAGCGTGCGCGCGCACACCCACGCTCTCACCCCCCCACACACCCACCCACGCGTTGTATTTCTCTGTTGTCACCGCCCATAACATCCTCGCAGCTTCCTCGCGTTTTCAGTGCGCTACTCGAGCCAGTTGAGCTCACTTCACAAATCCCACACTTTTCCCATCCATCCATTCTCCTTTCCTCCCTCTCCTCCTCTCCTCCTCTCCTCCCTCTCTCTCCCTTCCTCCCTCCCTCCCCCTCTCCATCCAGTCCGCCACATTTTCTGCTGCTTCTCTGCTAAACACGGCACACTACCCCTCCCAAGATTAATTGATCATCAATTTAGCTCTAATTTGGACCAAGTCAGCTGGTAAATGGGGCAGTTTTCCCTGATTGTTAGTGAAATGTGTGCAAGTACATTGATAAATTTTGATTATTTATCAATTACAACCAAATGAACTAAATCTATTGAATAAATTCTAGCCTGATTGCCATAATAGAGTTTGAAAATATGGCTATTGATAATGATTCCGGCTAATAGTCTTTTCCGGCCGTGGTTGCCGGCTTGTCGGAATGACAACACAAAACTCATTTTTCACAGAATCAGCTGAGTGAGTGCGAGGCCGATCTTTCATTAATCAGTCACATTACGGAGCTGATACGCCGTAATACGCGACGCTTTCCTCAGAAAGACTCAAACGCTTTGTCATATTTTATGTCAATTACAAGTCATTTCGTTGTGTTCCATCAAGACATCCTGTAATAGTTAACATATGCTAAGGTAAAGCTCCCCTGTCCCGCCTTCCGGGAGCTCCGTTAGAGGATGGAGCCTCCGTGTTTGTGTGGTGGTGGTGGTGGAGGTGGTGGTGGTGGTGGGGAGAGACAGACAGGAGCTCATGATGAAAAGGGCCCCGCTCTTAATTTCTTATTTTCCTGAGCTGAGGCGCTTATGGGAAGGGTGGAGCATGGGCTTTTTAAATGGACCTGCCACCGTGTTTTCCCAAAGTTAATGGAAAAGCAGCTTGCTGGAAAATAGGAGAGGGAAAAATTGGAATTAGGTTCAGAGGCTTTCACACACAATAACAAGAGATAACCATGAGCCGCTCAGACATCCAAATTAGTGCTGCCATTTTGTCCTTAGTCTATCAACTAAAAGTGATATTTTAGTTTTAGTTTTATTATTTAGAATGTTATCATAAATGTGCGTGACAGGGTACTTTTTAAACTACAATTACAAAACACCATTAAATAGAAACCCTGCAGAAACGGTAGAATGAAAACCGATTTGATCTTAAATGTGTCTTACATTTGTCCTCTCCAGCAGCCTACCCGCCGGGAGAGAAGATATCAGCCTTCCTTTTTAATCAATGATATGAGCTCCTGTGCGCCAATCATGGCCGCTGGAAGCAACTTAATGATCAGCATTTAGACTGGGCAGGTAAACCACCGTGCTATAGAGCTAACACAGGGGCCAACTGCAGGTGAATTAACCCAGTCCAGATCTAATATGCTGGTGTCAGCTCTGGTTAGTTCACGGCTAACTGTGGCCTGTATTGGCAGTGGCATAGCATCCAACATTGTCTCCCTCATATGCCAGCAGGCAGCTATCTATAATCGATGGCCACTTTTAATTGGACAGGCTGTCTGTTAGTGGACAGCCGAGGGTTGCGCACAGGGAGAGCAACTCTGTATTTACCACGTGGTTATAGTGGGGAAATAGGTTGGGGACGTCGGAGGTTTTCTCTGTAAAAAAAAAAAAAAAAAAGTCAATCAAGGCTTCTGCTGTTGCATGACAGGGAATTATATTTGAACACAGTAATCCTCAACAATTTCTAAGTATCCTGTCAAAAAAAATCGTGTAATAGAAATGGAATACATTCAAATATTAATATGTTTACTCATCAATCAAAATACAATGAGGTGATGATTTTTATTTTATTTTTTCATAACGATGCAAACTAAGCGTTGAGCCACTCTGCTCACATTATTGATAGATTAACGCAAAGGCAATGATTACATTAACTCTGTAAACAACAAAAACGATTCGACACTTTTACTGCGTTGCAGACAACTATACAGCTGTTTCCAGTGCTGCAGAAATCCAGAAACTAACACTAAGCAAATGTCGTTTAAGTTTAATTGAACTTAGTGCGCCCATTAAATCCAAGCACAACTCATTTCCACTCCTCTAAAAATATAGGTGGACTGGTGTTTAAGATATCCAGTCCGTTGGACAGAAATATCCTCACTAATGTAGTCGATAAATGAAATCAGCCGCTATTAGCCTAATTTCTACCGAGGCAAGCAGGTCAGAGAAGAGGAAAAAAAATGGGAATTAATTCTCTGTAAGCCGGAACGACCTACTGATGCTGGGTTGAAAGAATTTGTCCGTATCCGCATACTATTCATTATTTCCCAAATGAACTGCGCAGAGGTAGGCTACACAGCCTTGACTAATGTGCCCAAGTGACTTTTGGTCACTTGGGCACGGTTAAATGTAGGACTATCACCCAGACCTGCGGCTGCAGAACTTGAAATCTGGCCCACATGTTATTTGGAGTAACTGAGGCGCCATATGATGAAAATGGCCTTAACTGTCTTTTCCCATTTCTCCCTCACCGTTGATGATTGTAGCTCCCAATCCTCACTCTGCATTCCGCTCTACTTTTCTTTCTGTTCTTTTTTTTATTATTATTATTATTAGGCTGCTATTTTTTAAAGCAGCAGATTACCTGGCTGGATTGTCAGCACTGTGAGGAGGCTGGAAGCAGGAGCTGGAGGGCCACCGGTGGACATGCTGCTTTTGGCGCAGCCTCTAATTGATATTGAGCGAGCTGCTGGTGAGGAGCGCACAGGGCCACTGCTGGCTAATCTATGCTTTAATCAGCGTGTGTAATGAGAGTGGCGGCACGCTCGGAGAGAAAAGAGACTTACAAGGAACGTCTGTCAGGGTCCGGGGGAAAATATTTGGTCTAATTGTTGCGATTAAAGAAAACTAGAAGACTTTGACCTTTGGAAGAAGAAGAAGAAGAAGAAGGCGGGCAGTAGTTCAGCACCAGCTGGGTCCTCAGGTGCTGTCCAACGTGCTGAAGCTGCAGGTCGCAGGTGACGGAAACACGGACGCTACTGTATGACTGCCGCTGTGGACCACTGGTCAAAATTGTCTTTCAAATCTGGATTCTCGCAATTACAGTGCCTATATCTTATGAGAACCTGATCGCAATTCTAGTGAGGTAAGCTAATTAGCGAATGAGGCTGCTATTGTAACAGAACAATCCGTACCGAGGGGAGAGGGAGGGGGACGGGGAGGACGGGGGGAGGCAGGCCGCAGACTGAATAGCAAGCGGAACATTAGCAGAGGTGTGTGTGGGAACACTGTCAGGCAATTAACAGGGCATTAGAGATGACGCACGCACACACATACACACGCATGCATGCATGCATGCATACACACCGGTAACCATGCACGTACACACACGTGGGTCTACACATCACATGACACCCCCCTCCCCTGTCACACACACACACACACAGTTAAAGCCTGGTGGTTGCATGCACACATCTGTGCATCGGTATAATTTACAGCAGCTATTTAATAAATCCAACATTTTGTAAAAAATGATCATTTTTAATTGTTGTTGACACTGTGTCAGAGGTAATGCTAATTTGAGCTGTTGTATTGGATCATATATTATGTAAGTCTGTACTGGTTTTGCTCATCCACAGGCCAATATAAAACACTAAAACACTAGAACAGTCAGTCTGTTTCTCTTCTTGTTCCTACTGTTGAATGTTTAAGTTTCACTGTGTACAATAATGTGTGTGCGCACAGTATGACACTGTAAGGTTATTTTCACATTTACAGCTGAAAGTGTAAATCTTCTCTGTGCTCCACTGAATTTTTTTTTTATCACAGTCACAAACAGTTTAGTGGTCCAATATTCAGCACACACTTGTGAAATGAAAAATATCTGCAGATTCATATGTTCTGCAGTATCGTAATGAAGGAGGAGTAGGTGCCATTTTGAGGGTTTGAAAAACCATGGCAGACACACATGAGTGAATTTTTCTATACGCCTTAATGTGCACATGGAGGGGATTTTTATATGTGCCACTGCTAAATAAAACAACTAAAACCAATAGCAGAACATTTTGAATGAGTTAGTTTTAATTGCAAGTTTGCAATTAAGACTGCAATTAGGTTTGGTTGTCAATGCAAATCATCGCACAGGTGAGTCTGTTACTCTGGCCTGTGGGTGACTGACAGAAAGAAGGAGCGACAGGGGAAGTAAACCAGCGCAGTGCAGTGAGCGCCATTTTGCACCCGGAGTCTCAGCAAAGCCGTCTGACAGTCTGCCTGCCACTGAGATTAGCCTCATCTATCCAGTGTCAGTGATGGTCATGTCCAGAAAATCATAGCATAAACGGGTCTGACTGAGGGGTGTGTGTGTGTGTGTGTGTGTGTGTGAGAAAGAGAGAGAGAGACATACACAGAGAGGGAGAGAGGTCAACTGATTACTCATACAAACAGACCGAAATAGACTGCAGTGCTGTGGGAATGTGTGGAGAGGGGAGGGATGGAGGGATGGAGGGATGGAGGGATGAATCGGGTTTCCATGAGACAGGCACAGAGCACACCTCAGTCTTCCTCTTAGTCATCGTCCACTTCCCGTCCCCTGTGCTAACACTTTGTCCCTTCATCAGTCACACCTACATGAATTTGTATATACAGAGCACGCACTCAGACACATGCAGATTCATATTCTCTTTTTCAGTAAATAACGCTACTGATGTGTAAGCACTGGCTTCATTTCAAATAGGTAGTTTTTATCACTGTACATCTGAAGAGGGGAAGAGGGATCCTCCGCCACCACCCCAGTCCAACAAAATGAGATATCCATCAGTCCGCAAAAGTGACAACTTCTCCAACAAAATGATTGATAGCACAAACTAGAAAGAAATCATGGCACTTTTTAAAGGTTAGGAGGCACCTGGAATCATTGGCTGACAAAATGATTACACTTGCACAAAGTGGATCCTGTAAATGTAAGAGATGTGACTGATGGACCTTGGTAGCCCAAGTTGTTATGAAGGATATTGTGTTCTGAAACTGCTTAGACATTTTATTCACCTGCAGTCATTTGCAAAACAAAGGGACTGCTGGGCAATTTGAAATTAAATTTTGTAAAATGTGAGAATGTGGGGTGAAATAGTCTGCGGCTATAAGTTAAACCACATACTGTGGATTTAACGTGATAACAAAAATTGCCAACATCAATTTTCCTAACAAAACAAACAGACTAAAGTTTGTTATTATACAAATCAACAAGTTCAAAACCTGCAGAAATAAGAGAATAAGTTATGTTTAGGGTTTTTTTTTAGAGAAGCTGTAGTCTATTTAATTTTATTTTCATCTTTAACATTTTGGAATAAATAAATTGAAAAACAAACACCAGAACGTTTCCTCTCTGTATATGTGCTCCCCATTTGTAAAATGTCCGGCGGGACGGAGAAATGGAGACATCAGGAGCGTTCGTATTTATGAGGCTTTCTGACAAATAGGCGAAGTTACGCTCCGCTGGCGCACTGCCTGTTTACATAGACCAGCTCCATTTTAGCGTTTATGAACCGTACGTGCGCGTGTGTATTGCGTGTCGTCCACAGACGGCCTCATGACCTTGGAGAGGGTCACCTGAGAGGAAGTGAGACATCTTTGTGGACGCAGACAGCTCCGGAAAACCTTCCAGTGTGTGAAGTTGCTGAAGTTTTGAAGGTGACTGCTTGATGTTCCCTCATACATCTGGAAATGCCAACGTCCTGTACGCACTCTGCCTCTCCTGGGCTCCCCTGCGCACTAACTGCCTATTATGGCTCATACTGGAACGACCCGAAGTTATTTCCTATACAAATAAAGTGCCTTTGAAAGAGATTAGAGAAATATGTATGAATTTCAGCTTAATTTATTTGATCATTCCACATTACAAAGCCCCGTAGTGCTCAAATGTGATAACAAGTTTTCAGTTCCTTTCATTATGTAAGAGAAATTAGACCTCGATAGGATTTCACTGGGGCGCGGTGGTCCCTCGGATGAAATGTAATTTGTGAAGAGAATTTGTTGTATCTGTCACAAATATTCCCAATTAGCTGCGTAATTATTTGAGGGTTTCTGCAATTACGGCTTAAACCGGTAAATTTGAGGCTGTGGCTGTCCCTAATTGGTCTAGATTTGATATTTTGCATATTTGCATAATGAGGAAATTGGGAGGAAATTGTGTTCATCCATTTGTGAAAAATTCTATGAATTTTATGAATCTGAAAGCCATCCCCTTGCGGTCGGTGACTTTGCCTCAGCTCCCAGAGGAAGCGGGGCGGGGGCGCGCAGGGGACGGTCACGTCTGCGTGTGCGCTCCTGACGCACTCAGGGTGAACGCAAGAGCTTTACAGTACTCTCTGCAGGAAATGCTGCGGAAATCCGTGCGTTGTAAATAAAATGGAATACAAATAATTTTGACTGATATTCAGCCCGAAACATAAAAGCACAATATCTCTGCAGTGGGATGTATAAAAATATACATTTTTGATGGAAGCTATGTAATGGAATTTGCTTCACGTCGCTGTTCAGTGATTTATTAAGCACTAGCAGTAGGGCTATGGTTATCTTTATCATTTTCCATCAGTTAACAAACAATATGGCTGTATGGGTTTTATTAAGAAGTCTTTGATTTTGTCATTAGGTTTGTATTAGATAATTCATCCAGATTGGTCTGTGAGACTTAATTATGCATTATCACAGTGTGCTGATTGATATTGAGAAAGCTAAGTGTTCTATGTAATTGGTAATAAAGACGGTAATTTTAGAAATTTGTCCAATCAGTAATGATTATGAGGCTGTGAGTAGGTAATGATGTTAACCCTGGTTGCCTCTTACACAGTCCACCTCTGGCATATCAAATATTAAATATAATAAGCTCTACAAAAAGAGGAAATTCCCCATTCACACACACTGACATTGCTGGAAATATTTCTCATTTCTAATGTCAATTTAGAAAATGAGTTCAAGAGGCCAACCCTCAGGCACGGTGAGATGTTTCACCTTTGAGGTGTTTCTCAGATACAATATGACATGGAGGCTCCACCTGGTGATGGTGGTGCTGGTGGAGTGTGTGTCCTCCTTATGTATGAGGGCTTTAGCCCACTGAGGGCCGTATATCAGAAAGCAGTAAAAGAGAGACACTAAGAGCACTGATGAATGTATGGGAGATGGATGTGTTAAGTGACCTTGGTACATTTCACTCTCCTTCAAAGCCGCAGCAATGAAGATTACTGTAGTCTTGCCAAGTGTGCTTGTGTGTGAATGTACGTGTGTTTGTAGCTGTATCTTAGCCACTTTTCCAAGATTATTTAGATTTTCTTTTCTTTTTTTTTTACAGGAATAATAGCACTTAAATATAATAATATGTCTCTACGGGTCTTATACTTTTCATCTTAGTGTTTTTTTCTTCTTGGTTTCTCTTTTGTCTGCCTGTACTACATGCAAATGTGTATAAATGAGTTTAATTTTATACCTGTAATTGAAAGATATTATTTGAATAGAAAAAGTGAGTGCTTAACTGCGCCCAGACAAGCCAACATTTTCCTTTTAATTGAAACTAAGATGATTTTTTAAAATTATTTTTTATTATTATCACTGATTAATCTGCTGATTATTTTCTCAATTAATCAGTGAGTTGTTTGGGCTATGAAATGTCAAAAAATAGTGAAAAACTTGCTAAAGGTGGCACCCTCAAATGTCTTTTTTTGTCTGAAACCCAGATATGTTCAGTGAATGATGTAAAACTGGGAAAAAGCAAGAAATCTCACATTTGAGAACCCAGAAGCAGAGAATGTTTGCCAACTTGGCTTGAAATGACTGAAACTATTAAATAATTTCCAGAATAAGTTTCTGATTTGTTTTATGCCCCGTCAACTGGTTTCTGCTGCTTTATTTTAATGTTAATTTTACTTGAGGATAATATCGAAAAGTCGAAGTTTCTAAAAAAGTGACGCTTAAGGCATATAAGGTTGTTAGCAAACAGTTGTTGTTTGAACATAAGAACACTTGGCTCATGAAGGGAAAAAAACTGGACTGAGTCTGTCAGAATTACCACAAGTGTGCTTTTATTAAGAGGAAAGAAAGCAAGCCAAAAACAAACACAATCACATTGATTTATGGGAGGGATAGCATACAAAATATCCTTCTTTAATATTCACAGGCAGCTCATAAAATAGCCTGCATAATAATTTCACCATTTCATGGGATATTAGACCATAATGACCACAGTCCACCCCTTTACACCCCACAGCCCTACAGGCTACACACACATACAGATATACACCTCAACCCCTAGGCAGACCAGTGTCGGGGCTAATTTATAGGTGAAAATGAAAGGCAAGCTTAATGTAATGGCTCCTTACAGCCAGGAGATATTATTCGCACCATCACTCCATGGGTTCAAGGAAGAGGAAGATTTGGAAACAAGAAGAGGTGTGGATTAAAGAAGAGAGCGGGTCAAGTGAGAGAGGAGGGATGTAGAGACTGAACACATCAACAAAGGGATTGGAGGGCTCACAGCACACATTTTTTTTCCTCAGGGAAAAAAAAAAAAAAAACAACAGCAGCCATGAATGTGTTCCCAATGAATCTGCAACTACAAGCCTGAACAAATAGAATCACACACACACACAAACACAACGGCAACAACAGCAGCAGCAGCTGAAACTGGCGTATTCTACTCTTTGAGTTAATGGGAATAAAATACCTCAGTGGATGAGTGCAGATGTGTTTGATACAAATAGTCATTTTCCTATTTGCTGCCTCATTGGGCATGATGAATGATGGAAGTCATGGAGGCGGTGTGATAAATGGCAGCACCTTGGCTCTACTGCATGGCCTATTGATTCTCCTTCTTTATTACCCCTCCAACCCAGCTGGCTGCTCTGCCCCCCACCCAACACACACATACATGAGCGTGCGTGCACACATGCACACATGCACACATGCACACACACACACACACACACATAAGCATGCATCCAGTGTTCATAGAGAAACAAATACACACATACATGCTGCTATGTGCTCAATGAATATACACAAACCAACACACAAAGAAAACATGCAACACATGCACATTGAGAGATACAAAGAGTGAAGGAAGCCAATGAAAGGCGGTGAGAAAAAGAGGCAAAGCAAATAATAAGAGGTTGGAGGAAGGGTGAAGAGAGCATAGCAGAATTGTGTTTTCATATCTCGGGTTCAACAAAGCCATGAGATAGTTTGCTCAGGTGGAATTTTACATACGGAGGACGAGATATACCGTAACTGCAGAAGGAGAGGAAATCAAAACATACAGATGACTCAATTAAAGTGTATTGTGAAGGTGATTCAATCTTCCTGAAAAGGTTTGGTTCATTTATAAATTCCAAGCTGTCAAAGACTGAATAGTTGGTGAGGGATTGGCCTGTGCGTACAATGTCATCAGTCACACACAAAGCCGGCAGGATAAATCAGTGATATGACCATCTACTGAGCTCTTCATCATGAGGTAATGAGGGTAATATCCTCCTCTGCACACTAACATCCGAACAGGTTTCAAACAGACAAACAAACAACCTCTGATTACCTTTACTGGACATATTCACACACTGAAAACACACACACACAAGCATGCGGCCAACAAGGTGGAGTGATGTGTGAGTATCAGTGACAGCGTGTGCAGAGGTGAGCCAAGAGGACTACTTCCTGTTGGACAGCAGGAAGTGACACGGGTCAGACAGAATGAGATCTTTTTTTTCCTGGTTTTAAAAAAATGGAGGACAGAGAAACAGAGTGATCAAACAGCGCTGACCTCTCAGAGTTCAATTTACCTGCTGCATCTCCTTGACCTTGAACCATAGAGATAATAATTCTGGGTCTTGGGCAGGTGATAAATGGGTTGTGTGCACTTGTGTGTGTGTGTGTGTGTGTGTCCACTTCTAATTCACACAAGCAAAAACAAATGGAGAAGCAGTGAGCTGGGCAAACAGAGGCAAACAAACACACACATGTGATCAAAAACACCTGCAACCACTAATCTGTGATGTGTAACGTAGTGGATTCTAACAGAAACTGCTGTTCTTCAATTAAGATCAACTTTGTTCCACCAGGCCACAGAATAATAGAATCTTTTTGTGGCCTCATTTAATGTTTGCATTGTTTGGATCCAACTGTCAGTGCAGCTGTGATTGGAGGCTTACTGCATGTGTTTTGGTACTATTTTCTAACAAAGACACCTCTCATGAAGCGTATGTGAGGAGCAATGATTTTTTTCTTTTCTTTCTCAAACAAATCATCAAGTCTGCCATTCAGCTGTGGGCAGAATTTAATTAGTGGACATGTGGTTAACTATTTTACTATTTAGTTATTTGTTTTAGTGCTTTGTATGTAAAATATAAATCTTTAAGTAACTCCCAAGCTGCCCAATAATTGTAATGAAATAAAAACTATATTTCCCTCTCACTTAAAGTGGACTTGAAGTATCAAACAGCGTGAAATGGAAAAACTTAGAAAACAAATACCTCAAATTTTTACTTAAGTCGAGTACTCAGTTCCATTCCACAACTAATATTAGGCTTTTATAAATCCTTCATGACTGATTAAAGAGCTGGAAAGACAAGCTCCTGGGTGAGAAAAAATGGCTGCAGGTTTTGTTTTCTTTTTTAACAAATTGTCAAACTTAAAGTTATTATTATTAATGGTCTCTAATAAAATTCTACAGTGCATTAGTAAATATTTATTAAGCATCAATAAAGACAACAGTTAAGCTTACAAATCATTTATAGAGGGCAACTTAATAGAAATAAAAATGATAAAACACAGTTGTAATAATATAAACAATTTCATCAGAAGAGATGTTGTAATTGTTGACAGATATTGTATATACATACATATATACAACAGACATTTAAAATTGTGCTTTTATTGGTGTACTTTGACCTCTTATTAAATGTTTAAAGAGTGATTACAAATACTAAATTGAAGCTTTAAAATAAAGTATATATTAAAAATATATATTTTCACATGAGACTTTTTTGAATAAATGTATATGGCCAACACAGCTTGGTGAAGTCAGTGCACCACATTTTGTTTTATGCTGACTGTGTTTTTGCTCACGTGTGTGTGTGTGTGTGTGTGTAGCGGCCGTGAGCATGTGCGTGTGCGTGTGTGGGCCTGATGGCTTCCACCTCACGCTCCCTGCTTTAAAAGTCCATTTGGACTCATGCCTACAATCACCTTCTCATCGTTACTGTGGTAACGGAGCCGGGCCTAATTAGTATGCATTATCAATTAACAAACTTAATAGCCGGCAGATTGATTAGATCCTCAGTTATAGGGGCAGAACTCAGGCGAAACATGGAATGAAAAATAATCATACACACAGGCTTGCATGCTCACTTTCTCACTCTCTCTCCCTTACTCACGCACACACAAACACACCCACACACACACACATACACACAGCAGCAGCAGCTCACTAACCTTCTCCTCCTCCTCACTTGTGTAATTACTGTATGCATATGGCGGTGAGTGGATTGGGAATGAGGCAGAGTGAGGTTTTAAATAAACCTTCAGCTTATAATGAGTCAGGCCGCCATGGCTAGTTTAGCTCTGATTGTGCTCTACTCTAATGAATGACAAACCTTCTTCACTGCACATGCATGCGCGTGCATGCACACACACACACACACACACACGCATGCACACAGCGCATCAGTACAATAAAGACATGTGCAGTGTGCACAGAAATGTATAAGGTGCATCTTTCACACATCCACACGGTCAGCATGCACACAGTGTATACATGTGCACATGTACACACAGGCAGATATCCACACACACCGAGAATGTAATCAGGCGTTGGGTTTACCCTCCTATCAGTCTAATGGAGGTTAATGAATGATTAGGTCTAATAATTTTAGAGTGGAGCTCTGGCTTAGCCACACGATGCATCAAATGCTTAACGGAGTGAGAACTTCAGCAACAAGAAGCAAACTCAGTCAGTGCTGTGTTGGTGACATGAAAGGAGAAAATGTCTGAACCTTCAAGTAAAACATCACGCCATCAGTGGATCATCACACCGTTTTTAAAACTGTCCTCATCAGTGCTGTCCATAGTGCTGAAATATTGATACACAAAATTGTGAGTCACAGTGAAAATATTCTACTGGTAAAATAAATTAGATAAGAATATTTTTATGTATTGAAACAGTTTTTCTGCATATATGTTTAAAAGAGTTAATACATCAGTTTAAACAACAGGCCCATAGGTTATAGAAATAATTACTCTTTTTTAAACTTTCTATTATTTCTCTTTTTAGTATTTCTTTTTCTTTCTTAGGTTAAAACACAATGAATGTGATTAAGTTCTGCCATTTATTATTCAGTCCGCCAAAGACTCCATGATGGGTTTGATTTTCAATTTGTATGTTAAAGGCAAAGTTCAATTCAGAAACAAAGAATTAGTTAAAATAATAATAATAATTATAATAATTAAATGTCTGACAAAACCTTACGAGAGAAACAAAATTCAGTCAAAACATTGAAAGAAAACCTGTTCCTCCTAAATTATCCAGATTGGCTCCTGTCGTCTTAGCTGCAGGTTTCATTATATCACTGGGAATATGAACAATTTTTGATAGGTCTATGAAATGGACAGATCTGACCTCAAAACACACTGAGGCAATTTCTACAATACAAGTCATGGCATTGCGGGGGACTTTTTTGAATGACCAGTAACTCAGTTTGGTTTGGAATATTGATGGTTTGCTGACGTGTGGACAACAATCGGTCAGTCAGTTAGGTTTCCTTCTCAAGGCCTGCCTGCTGAATGCAGGGCTATAGGCACAGCCGCCCAGTATAGAACTAGTGACCCACCACATCAGTGAAAGACCAATTCATGGACATTAAAATGCAAACGTGCGCATATTTCAAAGTGTTAAATTTTATGAAGCATTTAAAGCACCATCACTCCAGTAGTAAATCCTAATGGTCTTATTTCCTATTCATACTCGCCACCTCTAAGCAGTGACATTAAAAATGTTTGCATGTCCACCAAAGTAGAGGTTGAAATTAAACTGAGTTTGGCAGCAAAGACACATGCATATTTATATATAATCTCTCTCTCTCTCTCTCTCTCTCTCACACACACACACACACACACACACAGTGTGACTTTAGTGCAGATGTGGGCCTGGTCTCCTCTGCTGCATTGTGGCCCAGTTTGCAGCCATCTCCCTCTGATGTATAACTCGTTGTCCAAGCCTTAATGTTGATTTATTATCCATCCATAAATTAGAAAAATATGTTTGAGAATTCCGTGGTGCAGCCAGGCTCTGCGGACCGTCTGGGGATTGGCTGACGTGTCAGAGGCGCATATTGGCTCGCCAGGCAGCCTTTTGTTTCCCTGCACCAGCAGGCATTTAATGAGTGCTGATGGCTTAAGGTAAATGTGTTAGGACAGACAGCAACAACAGCCACAAAAACAGCCCACTACATGGGAGAGATGCAGACCCACTCAACAGCAGAAACCAGTTTCTTTGCTTCACAGACGTCTGTGCATGTTAGACAACAATGTGATTTTCATTACAAATCATTTGCCTCTTTTTTGCGACGAGTCAAATAAAGTTTCATAAGCAGTTGGTGCCTATAAACTTCATGAGCGGTACCTTTACACTGCCTTAAAGACTGCTTTGCTGATTTTACAAAGCTTCAGACTTCCATTCAGCAGTTCAATAAAATACCTCTCCAGAGCAAACCTATCATATTAGCACCAGTTTCAGCAGTATGCAAGCCTATTTATCTCTTATCCTGCTATTATAAAATAAGGCAGATTATTACTGGTGAAGATTCTCTAGCTGCTCCTGGCTGACTTGTACCGACGTACATACTAATTTCTAATAAAGCCTCAGACATCTCTGGGCGGTAACATGTTGCAGCACAAGCCAAACTGTGCCACAGTCCTATCATAAATGCTTTAGTGCAGTTCGCGTTAATCACAGGATCATCATAGCAGTCACAGGTCAAGGTTTAATTTTGTGACATAAAACGCTGCCATGATGTACACTGGGAGCATCATTCCCCATTTATCCAGAACAGCCTCGAGCTCTGTGAGACAAACTGAACAATGCATAATCAACACACTGAGACAGAAACATCATTGTCATCTTGTCTTGAGCTGACACTGTCACTTCATTATCATGGCTGTTAGGTCTGCTGTGCTGATGTCCTGCTCTACTGTTTATGTTACAGATGTTGCAGTAATCAGAGCAGCAGCGTGTGAAGGACTCAGCCTGCAACCCTGACCAACATCACGCCTGCAAAGGTCATTGTGGAAATGCTGGATGATGGTGATGGCAGGGATAGAATGAGACATGGTTCCACTGAGATAACCCATTTTTCTCACATCAATACCTCGTCCTCTCGTAACTCTTTCAGACTGCTCATATTTCTCCCTGACAACTTTAAAACACACAGTCACAATAAATAAATAAAAATTTACAGTAACTAAATAAAATCACTTGCTTTAATCTCTAGAACCTCACTAGCTGCCTCAACGTTAAGTATCCAGTCTTGGTGGCTCTTGTAATATCAGTAAGTAATAACATCAATTAAGCTAATTCAGTTGGACAATAATAAGGATAGTATGGCGTGCATGTGTGTTCAGTGTTTGTTCATGATTCATTACCATATTTTAATCATCTTGGTAGAAATTTGAACCAATTACAGTGCTTGTCACAACATTAGCAGGCCAGTTTACTTTCACAATGACTTTACCCATTAGCTGGGATTTTGAGTGCCTTCCTTCATCTAGGAAATAATGAATCTTTCTCCTAGAAGTCCATATCAGTCAAGACACAATTGCTGTTGTGATGCCAGACTGGTTTGGGGAAACAAGCGATGTACTGGTGGTTTTGTTGTGTAGGGGGTGGTGGGGTGGGGTGATGCCTGCGAGGCACACTTATTGTCCCTCAGCAGGGTTAGCTGTGTCTCAGTCTGAGCATTTATCCTGGGCCATAATGGGGTGCTGAGTTGCTGGTGGCGGCCATTGTTTAATGATCTCCTTGGGCTCTGGGAGTAAACTACTGCGGTAATCAGAAGGGTAAACTCAGCTATATTTCAATTTGGAGAGCCGCTCTTCCGTTCAGAGAGGCCGCTCTGAGACGATAAATAATAGGACTATTTAGCCTATCCCACAGGCTGCCTCACTGACACCTACCCAAACACACACACACACACACATATAAGTCAACCTATAACAATTCACGTCCCTTCCATAAATCAGCTCCCCTAAAAGCTGGTGATTAGCGATATCATTTAGCCCCTAAAAGCCAAACAGCGACAACTGTTTCCTTCCCTGTTTTAGGGGGAAGATGGAGAGAAGCACAGATGGTAAATTGGTTGGAGGGGGGTGAACTGTAGCTGGATGACTGGATTTGGGGAGGTAGAGTAGATTCAATGCAGGTCTCAGTTTTGGAGTTCAGATTATTTGGGCTATTTACTGTGGCCAGTGACAGTTTTGACCTTGCAAATTATGACATGATCTCTGGGGAGGTGATTGTGTCCTTTAAGAAACATTTTCTGGTTTATAATGCCAACAAAATGTTTAAGGTGAGTGAATCAAACACATCCTAATTTTAATAGGTTTGTGTTTTGTTTTGAACTTCACTCACTCAAATGTACCCATTACACCTCGTAATGTGCCTCGATGAAGAAATGATCGGTTTTAAATGAGAAAGTAAAGAAAATTTCCTCTTATTTCTAGGGCAAAACTACAGACCTAACGTATCAACATTACACAAATATATTACAGTGAAAACATCTTCAGTGGGTAAATGTCAGTACTTTTAACCTTTTCACATATACTTAATTATGTTTGCCCTCAGTTCATTGAGACACAAACTGAAATAAATAAAATAAACAAATATTCAATTGAATAGATAATTTTGCTCCCCCTGTACCTCTAACACACCTCATCAAAAAAACAATTGTCATAAATCATCTTTTTCTTTGTTATGCACTCTTTAGTTCCTTCTCAAGCCTAGTCCTCATATCATTTTTGCTGCCTGTTGTGATTTCAAATTTATGTTTTATCATGAGATATGGACAATTGCATTGTAATATTTCTTTGCTTATGTGCTTGTCAAGAGCTCAGTAAGAGCTGATGATTTTTTTTATCATCTGTACATCAGCAGTGGAAGCAATTTTCAAATTAGGGTTGGCCTCCATTGCAGCATGAAACACTGCTGGTGTTTATTTGTGCTGGAGAATGTCATGTTGAGAAGTGGAAGACTAAAGTCCATACTGGAAGCACACAGTGAAAACAAAATGAATGCAGCATGTTGTGTTTGAAATAAAGCCCAAGAGATATTTTTTATGCAGACACTCACAGAATATGAGTATTTGCATCTTTACTTTCAATTTCTCCTCATGTCTTATAAGATGTGGAAAATACAGTGGAAGAACACATGACTTTTTCGAAAAGGTGAGACCTTTGCTCTTCACTATTGTGAACTCTTCACATTGTATTTTCCTGGATTAACAAAAAGACAAAAGAAAGAAGTGAACAAAACAAATGAAAACTGCAATACATCCATAAGTTCTTTATGATACATTCAACTTGCATGAAGCATCATGGTTTATTTTAAATTAAAGACATGAAATTTTAATTGACCCATAATGTTCAAGAAGCACAAGGAGCGGGTAGATATTGGGTTAAGGGAAATAAAAAGATTTTCTAGCCAATAATATCTTCAAACCCGCGGTTTACAAGCAGCAATAAAATGGAACAGATGAAACAACCTAACCCAACAATTTTCTCATCTACCATCCAGCTATACTGTTCTGCTGGTCTCAGCGGAGAAGGATCAGACGTGTGTCTGATGATGGCTTCCTAAAGAGCTTCAATTAATGGCCTGTCACTTATCATTAGAACTGCTGAAAGGCGGGACGCCAGGGAGCACCACGCAAACAAAGGCACGTTTTAGAACGTCAATTCTAAAAGCACCCATCGACTCTCTATTCTAGCAGCAGGCCTCTGAGGCCCTCGTCCCCGCTGGCCCAGAGTCCTCCTGTCTCCCCTGGGGGATTAGAGGGATCTGGAGAAATTAGCCGTTTGGATGACAAGCGGAGGCCAAAGGACGAGCGGGTGTTAATGTCCCCTTTTACAGGAACAAAAGCAGAGGGGATTTTAAATAACACGTCTCCATCGCCGCCTGAGTCCACTCCAGTCACAGTGTGTGTACGGTAGGTTACTCAGCGGTGTTAATTGATTGAAGTTGTGCACTAGCAGAAGCAATTGATGCGTCTGATAGCCTACATGGGCCTGCATCTGTGGCTCAGCAATCCAGCTCATTTTCAAAATTTTAGTGTACAGCGCCAATTTAGAAGCAACACACCAAATATTGCAACAATGAGTGTCATTTCCTCAACAATTTCTTAAAAACTATTTTTTTAAAAATTTGCTTCTATTAGGGCCTAAAGGTGAGAGATGTGAACATTTATTTGAAGCCATACGATTCCTAATGCAGCCCACTTTGGTCTGGCACTAGCCAGGTTGTTTACTCTTCATTACAGTTTCAGACAGAGGTAGGGAGATCCTCAAAGAGAACATCCACAACAACATCCTCTTGACGGAGGCTCTGCAGTGCTGCTTTTGTCCATTACGCTTGGCCTCCTCATTGACAGCCAATAAATCATTCATTTAGAGGCAAAGCAGGGAGAGAATCAAACAGCCATTTCAGAGCCTGAGGCCTTTCACTGTAGTGGCTGCTGCAGGCCACAGATCTAATGTAGAGTGGCTAGGCTGCAGGCGGGTGGAAGGGCTCTTAAGAGACAGGAGCGCATTGTTTGGAGAGACGGGAAACGCTGCTCTCATTAAACCTGGGGCTGAAAACCAACCTGAAAGGCCTGCTTCAATTTACCTGCCCTGTGCTTGGAATAAATCACCCCTCTGTGTGTGTGTGTGTGTGTGTGTGTGTTTGTGTTTGTGTGTGTGTGTGTGGCTTGCACACATACAATCACATGTACAACTGATGACACATACACACACTCATAAGCAGACACTTACAAAGAGCTTTATACATGCCTTTCAGAGCGCACCTCTTCTGGTTCAGAGTTGTTTTAGCACAGCGCTTGTTAAAGGTAAAACCTTTTACCTCTCTGCCTCCAATGGCCCTTTTATTAAGGTGCTTTCTCATTCAAATCAGAATCACAATTAAGCCTGTCCTGACTAGTGCTTTTTCTCTTGTCTGTTCTCCTGTAGATTTGAGTACTTCCTTGCACAAAGTGACTCCCAGTTGCAATAAGTTGCTCTTGCATGAGCAAGAGTGCTGTCAGGGGCGCTTGACTACAGCGAATGTTGGCTGGAGCTGTTTCTGGGCAGATAGGTATAAGCATACAAAGATGTTATCATTTGCATGGAATATTGCCAGAAAGATTCGGGATAATTTTGAACTCAAATTTAAGCCTTTGGCCTGCTGCCAGGCTCAATTTCACTAGAGCCAAAAATTCATTCGCGCAGCCAAAGTAAAGAGAATCTAATACTTTACACCAGGTAGTCAGGCACAGCAGGTAACACTCTGTGACCAATTCCAACACACACTGAGAAAAAATAAAAGAAAAGGAAAAAAATATACAGTCACTGATGTAAACACTGGAAAAAAGGAAATGATGGAGCACGAGAGTGGCTTGGTGGAAAAAGAAGGAGAAGGAGGGTGAAAGACAGAGGGATGAAAGGACAGGTTGGAGACAAGCTGAAGACTGGAGAGCAGGAAGATGCAGAAATTTGGTGGTCGAGATGTCAGACTATTTAAATACTGATGAGCCTCCCCTCCTCTCTCCCCTAATGACATGCTCGTCAAAACTAGGCAGAAGAACCTGCAGCCCGCTGCACCATGTCTGTCACAGCACGCACACAGCCAACACATCAGGGTACATCTGTGTTTACACGTCTGTCAGGAGGATTCTCACATTGTCGTTCTGTCAAGGTGTAAAGTATCGCTGAGAGGTGATAAATTTCCTCCTTGTCAGAGAGTGCTGGCACTGCATCTTCAGACATCCAACTCACACATGCAAAGCAACAGAATCTCTGCTTGGGTCACTTTAACGTTCCTTTCTTTCCTCATTTCTCCCTACCTTCTTCCCTCTCTTTCTCATCCATTTGTTCTCTGAGCCCGCTGCGTCTCCACCAGCATTCAAAATGAAGGTGTCACACTATAGAGCAGACGGATTACACACACACACTCATAAATGAGGTGAAATGGAATCAGACTCTTATTGAATGTCTGCTTGAAAAACTGTGGTTTGTTCATGAGCACTACACTCTGTTTCAACCCATATCGATCTCTGCTTGTGATTTGTTTTGAAGTGAACAGTACATACATGTTTGGACTGACGACAAAGTCTTTGTCTCTCAGACTGCTGACAAGAAACAGCAGGTGATAGAGAAACATCATGAAAGGAATGGCCTGCTATAAAACTGGCAATAAGTGCAACGAAAATGCGTGCCTCACAAAAACACATAAGTCTGTTTGATACATGAACACGGAGTCACGCCAGGCAAAGTGTCCGCGCAACAGACACTGAAATGGACAAGGGGAAATATATTTGTTTTGGTTTCACTGTGTGACTACATTTCCTATTGT
Organism: Scatophagus argus; assembly: GCF_020382885.2. Classification (NCBI taxonomy): domain Eukaryota; kingdom Metazoa; phylum Chordata; class Actinopteri; family Scatophagidae; genus Scatophagus; species Scatophagus argus. The sequence continues at coordinate 13,212,952 of NC_058496.1, read as the reverse complement.
TATTGCAGCAGGAAACAAAACTTTTGCTCTAAATTGGCTTTAAAAAGACATCATAAAACTGTCTCTCCACCTTTCATCGCCTCTCCTCGTTCTCTTCTTCCGTCTTCTCTTTGTGACTTTAGCTCTAAAGCAGAGGAGAGTGTCAGCGAGCGTTCTGTTTGATTCAGTGCTATCTAACCTTGCTTTATGAAAGCATTAAATTGATGGTTCCAGACCAGCCCAGAGAAAATGCACATAAAACTGAGACTAACTGAGAGATAATAGTCCTCGTAAACTGGTCTAAGAGCTCCATAACTCACGACGTCCTCAACTTGTTCCATCTTACACAGCACAAGCTGTCGCATCCAAAATACTGATGGCCCGAAGACACAAACTGCAATGCAAATGAAAACAAAGAGAGAAACTCCACCTTAAAAAAAAAATCACGGAAGCACAAGACTGAAACCTCTCTT